>NC_088245.1:18112989-18327989 GCF_036013445.1 Caloenas nicobarica
TGTAGGTTCTAGGTCCAGATGGGCAGATAGCAGGAGGCAAATGCTATTCTTTTCTCATCCAGACCATTCTGGACAGGTATGTAATGACCAACTGAAGGCATTGAGGGATATGGGTTTGTTGTTGTTTGGTTTGGTTTGGTTTTTAGTTGGCTTTGGTTTTGGTTCGGGTTTTTTTTTGTGTATGTGTGTGGGGTTTTTTTGAGGGGGGGGAGTGTGTTTTGTTTTGATTTGATTTGTTTTGAGGCCAAAGCTTGGCAAGCTTGAAGTCTTAGCAGCCTTTCAAATTTGATGGCTGCAAAAAGCATTTTCTGTTTGGCTGCATCAGCATAGGAAGCCCACCAATGTCCTGCTTTAAGTACTTAGAACGTTTTCAGATCTTACCTTGAAAAGGTAAGAGCCTGATAAGGGAATACATTACTCCAACATGCATTTTTCAGGAGCTTCTATTCACTAATTGCAGTGAATTCTATGGTCCTCAAAGGACGCTGAGAAATCTGCTCATGGAGCTGGAGTACACCTAGGAATTGTTCAGACACAACACATAGGTACTATTAAAACTCCAGGATAATAGATGCAGAAGATTAGACAGGTCCAAAGACAGGGAAAACCTTTAAAAATGTCAACAAGAGACAGAATATTCTTGTTCACATTATTTACTGCTGTATAAAAATTATGACATTTAATCATAAAGTATGAGATTCTAAAGATACAATAAATCTGTACCAGCAATTTGTACCAGCACTTCAGCCAGAAAGATAGCTATCAAAAACATCTGAGGAAAAGAAATCAACACAGACCTCAATCACAATGTTAATCACAGTGCAATTATCATTGTTCAGATTGACATACGAATGATCATTAGATAGATATTAAACTGCAGTCTTCTGTCTCAAAAATTTAATAAGGAGTATGTTTGATCAATATGCAGAACCATTATCCAGATTGACAAGACTATTTTCACTTCTATTTAGTTTGAGAAGAAAAAGGTTTTCTGCATTCTCATTCAAATAGTAACAACAAAAAGCTTTAGGTTTTTAATTAACCTAAATGTGGCAGAAAATATGAAGGAAGAATATCCACAACAACAAACTATTCTAAGAAAAACAGCTAAAGAGGGAAGATTTAAAATAAGAATTTGTTTTCTTCAAGAAAGGTATTTAATTTTAAAATGCTCCCAAAATAAGCTGTTACAATAATCAGCAGCCCTTAGTGTTAAAAACTACTTTTAGTAGCTATTTCTCCTCTATTTTCAATAACTGGATCTCAATATCCATTTTCTTTATTGCATTGAACATCCATCAGATATCAAATACTTCTTCTGTGTAGCTTCTGAGTCACTCAGTACCAGGTATTAGGGATGTGAACCAGTTCAAGATACTGAGGTTTCTAAATGTACATGTATAAGCTCCTACTATAGCCAATGGTTATGCAAGCAAGAGTTAGTGGAGTATAAAAGCAATTCAACTGACTGGACATGAGAAGCGGGATTCAATATACTTAAATTTTGATGTCTGCATGTAGACAATGCAGTCAGTGGAGCCTAGAGAACAATATTAAGAGCTCTGCGCTGTTACTTAAACACAATCAGTGACGTTTGAGACAACTTACAAACTGAGACGATATGGGACAGGCAGATACGACACGGCAACTCAGGCAAAGCCATGTTTTCTGCAGAGTCAGATTCAGGCCAGGCGGGATACTTTTAGCATCTTGAATGTCATTAGATGCCTGTTATTATGGGACGGACTCATTAATAGCATCGTTGCACAGATGCTCAGTGTTTGCTAAAAAGCAAGAAAATTTATTGGAATTTTGGTGCAGTGTGTGGAGAATCACATCTCCTGGATGTCCTATGTGACTAGCCCATCACATGCATCATTCATCACTGTTGATACACCTAAAATGCATATAAAGCATCTCCTAAACATCTACATAAAAAAGACTGTCATACGTGACCATTTCTGCAGGAAGATTTTCTATTTACAGGTGTCATATCTAGGCAGAATTCAGTCATGTCTGTAGCAGGCATGGCCTAGGTGAGTTCTTCAGGCACTCCACTCAGAATATTAATCAACACATTTAGGCATATAAATTGGACTAGACATAGCAGGAGTTGCCGAACTGTCCAACGTTTCCTCCTGGAGGGCTTCTGTAACTAGTAGTAAAATACATCATTGTGAAGGTTCCATCAACCAGTCACCTGGTTTCAAGTCAGTTCATTGTCTCAAGGTGGTACATCAATTAATCTGTGCAGATGACTGGCTGGGGAGTTCCTGGATAACCCAAAGAAGTAAAGACTCAAATGTACTGGTGTGCATACAGGCAGAGTCCTGAAACCCAGGTGTCCCACAATTATAACTAAAGAACAAATTTGATTTTCATACTTATAACTCATTTGAAACTTAAGTCTCATAGCTCTTGGCACAATATTTAAGAATGAAAATTGTATAAGCATAGGTTATTCTAAAAGTATGTACTTAATTAAAATAATTTGTAAAAAAGATGGTGCACTTGGTGTCAACAATAATAACTGATAATGTAGAGCATACAAAGTGTGCAAAACCGGCTATCTAAATGCTTAGTGAAATGGCAGTGAAATAATTAATGATACCCACAATGAAGCAACAGAATGATGGCAAATCCCATTGGATTATGCTGCAGAAAAATGACAGAAAGGTAACTACACATATAACACGAATTTGGTACTTGTTGCTGACAAAGTTTTCTTTAGTGGTGTGATTGGATAAATCAGGAGTTACAGCTGAGCTCTCCAAATAGGCAATCTGAATTTGCAATTTATATTTTATTATTTGTTCTACCTCTCTAATGATGTCTAATAAGGTGTCTTCTCTTTTAACAGACTTAGAAACCCCAGATGTAATCTATTGAATTATTCAACTTAAAACATGTTTTCGTAATGTTAGCAATAACAAAAATATTCTTGAACTATCATGTCTCATATAGTCAATAGTAGTTTACGAAATATAAATGCTCTAATAAAAACAAAGACTATCAATATTTTTCAAAATATTAGATGTTCAATTAAGATCTACTTTTGCAAGAGTTTTTCTAAACACTAATTAGGTGACATTTTCTAAGTATAGACTGAATATATATAACATGAGAATTCATGAGCAGAATAATTACTCTAAAGGTGTAGTAAGAACTTTGTTCTTTCTCTTACTGAATTCAATGGGAATTTTGCCATCAACTTCAATGAAAGCAGGTTGAGGTTTTAGATAGTTGACAGAGAGCATATTTTAAATCCACCTGTGCAAATGCAACCACTGAGCCACCTTCTGTTGCTACTGTTCTACAGAATTTTCACTCTCCAATGGTATATTACTTTGCATTGATTAAACTCATCAGCTGCAAAATCTTTACCTAAAATCACACTTTCTAAACTTAATTTCTGTTAAAATTAAGAGATCTGAGTAAATGATCGTATTTTCAGTTTTTTGTGTTTTTATCTCAGTCATTTTCTTCTGTGAGAGCAATTATGAAAAGTTCAGATAAGTAGAAAATTTGTGATGCTATAAAAATATGTCTGCTGAAAAGTTGTGGGGTTTGGGGGGTTGTTTTTTGTTGTTGTTGGGGTTTGTTTTGTTTTGATTTTAATAGGAAACATTTATTTTCACTTTGTCCATGTTTATTTTATGGTCATACTAAGAAGACTCCAAAAAATGAGGTCAGGTGTAACTTTACATTATTTGAACAAATTTAATAAAATTACATGTTTCAATTATTGAAATTTGATTATTTATAGACTCTTGCTTATTATTACTACAAAATAATTAGAGGAATATATTCTTACTTATCACTGCATTGACATGAAAGTTTAACTAGTATGCCTTTAATTCTGCAGTCAGAATCTTTTTTCCAGCATTCAATCATCTATTTTGCTTTGAGCTGTCTGACTGCCCCTTGCAACAACAGCATCTATTCTCTTATAAAACACTACCTTATTGTACTGTAAGTGGTGAGAACAACTGCAGAAGTATTTGTAAACTGCACAACTCCAGTTTTTAATACCGAAGAGTTTTCCTGTAGTTTTGATGCAAGAGCTTAGAGCCCAAGATCGGGGGTGGGAGATGGAGAATAGTGTTGGTTGCTATTACTGATATTGATTCGGGCCTGTAGCCATATTATTATTATTATAACAGTGGAAATAATTAAAGAGTTTTAATACAGTATGGTGTACAAATCTCAGACTTTGGCTAACCTTGAAAAAAATCTGAATGACAAAAAATACTGGATTTTAAGTGGGGCTTTTTGGCTTACTTAGTATGTGTCACACTCTGATAAAGAGATTTTGTTACATAATATGTATTCCAAACACATAGCTCACTTCTACCCCACTCATGGCTACTGCGTTTGTAAAGAAAGCATACTTTATATACACTGAAAAGTAATAGTGATAGCATTTAATTGAGTTTTAATTTTTTTGAAAACCTATTTAGCAGCTGCAAAGTAGTAACATACAAGTCAGTTTCTTGAACTCACAGTATTGAAACTATTGACTTATAAGTAGGTGCTGGGTATTTGTAGACATGTGAGATTATTATTGTTTCAGCTTTGTTATTTTGTACTTCATTACAGCTAAAATATTTTGTTGCTGTTGGACTAAATTATATAATCTATACACAGAAAATACTCAGTGCAATGCTAAGGGGAATTTAGGAAAGGATGTCAAAATAGACAGCACAAACATTGACCAAGGATATTCATAAATTATAATTAACAATTTGCAAATTTTCTTTGTATCATGGAACACTGAATACATAAGGATATTCCTACACAACAGCTACTACTATGATTTGTCATCTATTAGAGTTAAGTTCCAGCAAAGTTAGTGTGACTCATACCTCTGCAATTTGATACAGAATCAGGACCACTTATTTCAGTGAAATCTGACAGTTAAACTTGGCCCTGTGTACTGATATTTTTTCTTGGTAATTTTTTCATCTACTACCATGCTTTGTGGGGGTAAAAAAAAAAAAAAAAAAGCAAGCACAAACAAAAAACAACACAGAAAAATATGAAAAAAATCAGATATGACATCAGCTCTACCTTGTACCTTCTTCCCTGTATAAATCATGTACTTATCTACAGATGTGAGTAAAGCTGTAAACTTTTAAAACACTTAAGAGACAGAGAGGCACAAAACAGAACATGAGTGCTGTATAACCTATATTTAGGCCCCGAACCTCAGCTGGCATCCAAAATTCTGTGTTGGGCCCTTTGCACTGTCTGTGGTGAATGAGGCACCCTCAAATAGAGGTAAAAAAATAATATAAGTCTGCAGTGACTTATTTTGATATAGCTTAATGTTGATTCTATTGTGGTATGGTCTAACCTTGTATGATACAGGTCTAACAAAACTGAGCAATCACTGTGTAACAAACCTGTGGGCCAAAAAGGAAAGCAAGAAAGCCCAAACAGGCTTTTTAAGAACACATAAAAATAACTCTGAGCAGATCCATGGCTGAGCAAATGGAAGAAATCTGCATGATCAATATTGTGTACCTTGTGGTGAAGTATAAGGGACTATGGTGGCTCATCCTTGATTCCCTTTCTCATTCATTCTTCTTATTTTTCTTTAGGAAGACTGACCCGATCAACTTCAGCATTCAGAGGGGAAATAAAGGTGTGAGCACAAAGAGGCAGACAATTTTTGTACAAGAATTTGAATTATAAATTTATTGTTATGAAAAAACTTTGAATTAGAATTATTAGTATCAGACAAACTGGACTAATAATGATGTTTGTTGCATTTTTGTTAGACTGCTAAAACTTAAATTAAGATAATAAATTCTTGAGTCTACATGTAAGTTATATTCTCTTTTTACCCACAACATAATTTTGTGTGTGAAAGACATACAGAGCTATTAACAGAGAAATAGGGAATGGGCCGATGTCTTAAATCCCATTTCTGCTAGATGCAATGGTGCTTTATTCAATAAAATCAGGACCTTTGTTACATTATGATTCCAGAAGTCTGTCTAAATAATAGATGACACCAAGTTTAAAAATTTAATTAATTTATTTATTATTTTAACTTTATTTCCTACAGATTAGGCTGTTTATTGTGTATTCTCAATATCTATGTTTGAAACAGAACAAGGGCTCCACACTGGTCAAGGACTATATTCATTACGATAGGTCCTAGCAAAAATTTTACTCAAGGAAACTATTTTCCAGGCAAAGCCCAGGCACAGATCAAGTGATATCCCAGACCAAGAACTATGTTAACAAGAAAGTATGGACAAGATCAACCCATTCTAGTAAGAAAGAGAGTGAAAACTACATGAATGTGTGCCTTGCCCTGCCCTTTCCCCTCAGGGCCAGAGAACAGTCCTTATTGATATAGATTTAGTCTGTGCCTTGCCACCCATGCTCCCCAGCTTTTCTTACTTGTTTAAAGTCTTGGTGGAAGAAGACTAGAGACCTCTCTCATTACTGAGGGAAAATATTTCAGCATAAAGTCTACTCCTTATTTGTTACTCTGCTTTAATAGACGTGTCCCAATCAAAGGAAAAGTTTCAACCAGAGATTGTATTTTCATAGACTTCAGTCAATCAGCCACAAAAAAATAAAGCCATAGAAAATAAGACTTTATTAGTTCTGGTACTAATTGTTTCACAGAAACAAAACAGGACAACCTTCTTTCAAGCACGGTCAGTGATGATGCCGTATCTACTCACTCTTTTTTATAAAATACCTCAATGGCTAGTTCATTTCCCCAGAAGAGGAGAGACCTAGGGTCAATGCCAGTTTCTGTCTCAGGGAATACAAACTCTCATCTCTCACCTCCCTGGCAAATGCAATAATCAACATGATAGTTTTTCTGCAACAGCAGGGAGTGTTCGTTTCACATCTTGTTGATTCTATATAGAAAAGAATCCAAGATTATCTGGGATAGAGAAAAAGAAAAGCACAAGGAAAGTAAGAAAATGAGAACATGGCTTTCTGGTTTATTAAACATTCCCCTTGAAAGGGAGGAAGCTGCCAATATCAGGCAATACATAAAAGACAGTTAATCCATTTTATTTAGGACTATTGCTTGTAAAACACAAAAAAGAACTTCAGAGCAAAGACTGGAGCTCAGATATCTCCTCACCAGTAGGTTCTCTAGTCTGATGAAATTTAAGTTATTTTTTGCGAAGAGACACATCTTCAGCAGGTGCGATTGCAGATGCATAAACCCACACAAAGAAACCCAGCACGTGGCATTTGGGGTACAAGCCAGAGAATAATATTTAGGTTTCATTCTGTCAGGGCGCAGTAATGTCAGGATGCTCACAAAGGGCTTAGGGGAATCCCAGAGCCAGCCATGCCCTCAGTGATGGGTACAGTCCCACAGGGTCTGGACACAGTGAGCAAGCCTGAGATCTAGCCAGGAGGAAAGGACATGCTCCAGACCAGGCTGGAGACCAGGCTGCAATGTGAGTCAAAGGTCTGTCCAGCAGAGAGGCCTGGAGGCAGGGCAGAGAAAGCTATGATGTATGTCCCAGGGTCTGTTTAGGAGATGAGCTACTTAAAGATGTCTCTTCAGGGAGATGATGGAGTCAGGCATACCGATAGCATCACTGAGGCAAGAACTGATGGCCCTAGGCTGAGCTGACAGAGGCTCCTGGGCTCATGGGTAGGGGTGGGGTCTTCCAGGAGTCGGGTAGGGACTAAAGTCTTGTGCAGATTCCCATGAGATAGAGACTTTTGTAGCTGGGATCCATGGTGTCCTGCATGAACAGTCTAATTTTTGAGCAAAGAGAGAAAAAGGAAAACAGTACTTTGCTGAGCAGAGAGGTATTAGGATAGTAGTCTTGGATTTAGCCATCAGAAACCCACCTCATTTCAGTGAAGGCTTTGGTGTTTTATTTCAAGTAAGTATAATTCCCTGAGGCAATTCTGAACACTTCCTCCTTGTCCTGCAACATCCATGGCTGGAAAAGCTGAGCAATTTTAAAATCCTCTAGAATTATGCAGAGAGGTACCACTGTGAGAACTTGGACTGATTTACCACCTTCCCTACACATTTATTTCTTGAGCAACACAGGGGGAACCACTGCTGGGAAAAATATCAGACTATCTTCCTATTGAGGAAATCTCACAGGAGAAAATCCTTTATATACTAGCATGTATGAAATTTTACCAAGAAAAGACAGACAGGAAAAGGTTGTTAATGCAAAAGATTTCCCCATCTTTAAATAAAATATAATAGGAGATTCCTTTACATTGTATCATATGCCATTATTTATCCCACTTTTTCGCCTGTGGAGAGGACATAAGAGATACTTCCCAGCTGGAAAAATAAAGTAATGTCAAGTTACAAAATTTCATTTCTAATATAAAGTTACTACTACATACAAGACGCTGTGATTTTTTTTACTACTATTGGGCATTTGCATTTTTAACATATGAGGAACTAGTGACAAAATACATTTCTTGTTAATGAAATATTTTGGGATTGGATATAATCAAACAACAAGGTGTCATCACTAGAAACAGGGATAAAAATCTACCAAAAGGATCCTGTTGACACTGCTGACATTTTGGAAGAAAGATTCCTGCCCTCTACGCTGTCCAAGTTAAGCAGGTTTCTTTCATAGCCAGCTTCTGAAATGTACATTTCTAGTGTCAATGCACAGGATAATGGAGCTGTATGACCCTTCAGCATTTTCAGCTAGTGATACCCCTGAGTAAATCAAAGCACTAAAGGTGTCTTTATTTTATCTGTGTTGCTCAAGACTCTCAAAAGTGTCATTCTGCAGTCAGAAAGGCTGGAAGATATGTTCTTTTGCAAACCTAGTAAAAAAGAAGGACTTTAATACTGCCTCCACAGTGATTTCTTTGCCTTTTTTCCCTATTTCTCTTCCACTGTTATTTTTTCAATTAGACTTCGTGTATGCATTGTGAAGACACAGCATCAGTACTATGGTGACTAGAACATTCAACATGTAGAGAAATATTAGATGAGAAGCTAGGGTAAGATAAACTTTTTTAACATTTCAATTAAAAATAAATTAGAAACTACTATCTATTATTAATAGAGTGTGTAAGCAATGTTTTACAGTGACTCTCCCTGTTTCATCCTCTCAGTTAAGAACGACTGCGTGGCTTCCACTGAGTGTCTAGCATTCACAAGGCTGAAAACAGACTAGTTTTGGGGCTTATTTGAGCAGTCTCAGGCTCATCTGTAAAAGAGATCATTTCACATGGTCATATGGACAAATTCTAAATTGAGTTGGAAGACCTCAGGCAGTTTTATAAAAAATAGACGAACAGTGCTTAATCAGACTACTTAAATTCAGATGTGCATAAGACTGTCTAAAACTTGAGACAAGAATTGTTTCATGTTGCTTTTCATCTGGTACTATGTACCTGATGGAGATGAAGGGTTGAATATAAATACACCAGTGAGACATCTCTTCATCATTTCACTAAAAAAAATATATATACTCATCAGCTAGTTGTTCTTTGAACTTCTTTGTCAAGCATGGACAATTCTTTATCTTGTGTCTTTTAATGTTTTCATAGAAATCTTTATTAAATATTGTGGTTAATAAAACACAAATATGAAAGCAGATTCGTCTGCGTAGTGTACTGTACAGTTGGATCTTTCATGACTTGTCTTTAAATACTGTAGAACCACATGTAGGATTTCAGTGACTGCTGTTCAAGAAGACCTGAAATATTCTATAGCTGATTAACAAAGAGATTTGTTAACTTAGAGTGAAGATCAGACTAGATCTTCAATTTACATCCTTTACATACAGAAAGTGGTTCACTATACATAAATATAGAAGTGACTTGCTTGTCAATTTTCCCTTTTCATTCTGCTGCTGCTGGTCAAAGTTAGGAAACTCTGGAGTCGTTTTAGCTCCTGAGGGTTGGAAATGAATCAGTATACTCAGATTTAATGGCAGGTTTACAAGTAGGCATTGTTGGTGAAGAATACCTTAACTTAAAAATTGTAACCCTGCTGAAATAGCTATGCAGTTTGTTCTTTCCATCTTCTCTTTAGTGATCTAGAGTGCAGCAATCGATGGCTATAGGTTGTTCAGAAGGAACAGGCAAAGAAGGAAGGGTGGAGGGGTTGCCATCTACATGAAGAGATGGATAGAATATGAAGAGCTGTCTCTGAAGAAAAGCCATGAGGAGATTGAAAGCTTATGGGTAAGAATCAGAGACTGAGGCAACTACAGAAACCTTGTAGTTGGTGTCTATTACAGGCTGTCCAGTCAAGGGGAGACTATCAATGAAGCCTTCTTACTCCCGCTACAGGAGCCACCACACTCACAGGCTCTGTGCTAGGGGAATTCAACCACCAGCATACGTTGGAAAAGCAGCAAGGTGTAGGCAATCCAGGAGACTCCTGGGATACATTGAAGATAACTTACTAAGATAGCCCTAACAGGGGAGATTCAATACTGGACCTGATGGTAACCAATGCAAGTGAGCTGATTGATGACATCAAGATTGGAGGCAGCCTGGGCTGCGGTGATCACGTGCCCATGGAGTTTGCAGTCCTGAGGGATGTGGGACAGGTGAAGAGTAAAGTCAGGACCCTGAACTTTAGGAGAGCCAGCTTCCAGTTCTTCAAGCAGTTAGTCAACAGGATCCCCTGGCAAACTGCCTTCAGGGACAAGGGAGCAGAACAGAACTCGCAGATCTTTAAGGACCTTTACAATTGAGCACAAGAGCTCTCAATCCCCAGGTGTAAGAAATTGGGTAAGGAGGGTGAGAGGCCAGCATGGCTGAGTCAAGACCTGCTGGTCAAATTAAAGGGACCATGTGCAAGCAGTGGAAGCAGGGACAGGTATCCTGGGAAGAGTATAGGGATTCTGCCCAGTTGTGTAGAGACAGTGTCAGGAAGGTCAAGGTGCAGCTGGAACTGAACTTGGCAAGCAATGCAAAAAGTAACAAGAAGGGCTTCTACAGCTATGTCAACCAGAAAAGGAAGCTCAGAAGAAGTGTACACCCCGCAATGAGCAAGTCTGTTAAACTGGTAACAACGGATGAGGAGAAGGCTGAGGTATTCAACAACTTCTTCGCCTCAGTCTTCACTGGCAAGCTCTCTTCCCACACTTCTTGAGTGGAAAATGAACTATAACACAGGGACTGGGGAAGCAAAGTCCTTCCCACTGTGAGGAGCAGGTTCGTGACCATTTAATGAACCTGAACATACATAAGTCTATGAGACCTGCCGAGATGCATCGCAGAGTCCTGAGGGAATTGGCTGATGTAGTTGCCAAGCCACCTCCATGATATTTGAGAAGACATGGCAGTCAGGTGAGGTCCCCAGTGACTGGAAAAAGGGAAACATTGCACCCAGTTTTAAAAAGGGTGGAAAGGAGGAACCGTGGGAACTACTGACCTGTCAGCCTCACATCTGTGTCTGGGAAGATCATGGAACAGATCTTCCTTAAAGCTACGCTAAGGTACATGTTGGATAGGGAGGTCATTCAGGACAGCCAGCATGGCTTCACCAAGGGCAAGTCCTGCCTGACCAAGCTAGTGGCCTTCTACAATGGAGTAACTACATCAGTGCACAAAGGAAGGGCTATGGATGCCATCTATCTGGATTTCTGTAAAGACTGTGACATGGTCCCCCACAACATTCTTCTCTCTAAATTGGAGAGATATGGATTTGATGGATGGACTGTTCAGTGGATGAGGAACTGGCTGGATGGTCGCATCCAGAGGGTCAATGGTTCAATGTCTAGATGGACACCGGTGGCAGGTGGTGTCTCTCAGGTGTCCATAGTGGCACCAGTACTGTTTCATATCTTCATCAGTGACATAGACAGTGGATTGAGTGCACCCTCAGCAAGTCTGCAGATGACACCAAGCTGAGTGGTGCAGCTGACATGCCTAAGGGATGGGATGCCATCCAGAGGAAATTGAACAAGCTCAAAAAGCGGGCCCATGGGAACCTCATGAGGTTCAACAAGGCCAAGTGCAAGGTCATGTGCCTGGGTCAGGGCAACTCCCAGTATCAATACAGGCTGAGGGATGAAGGGATTGAAAACAGCCCTGCAGAGAAGGCCTTGGGGGTACTGGTGGATGAGAGATTGTACATGAGCCAGCAATGTGTGCTTGCAGCCCAGAAGGCCAATCATATCTTGGGCTGCAACAAAAGAAGTATGGCCAGCAGGTCAAGGGAGGTGATCCTGCCCCTCTGCATCCACCTCTGGAGCACTCAGTACAGGAAAGACACGGATCTGTTGAAGAGGGTCCAGAGGAGGACCACCAAGGAAATCAGAGGATGCAACACCTCTCCTATGAGGACAGGCTGAGAGAGTTGAGGTTGTTCAGCCTGGAGAAGGCTCCAGGGAGACCTTATTGCGACCTTTCAGTACTTAAAAGAGCCTATAAGAAAGATGGGAAGACACTTCTTAGCAGGGTCTGTTGCAATAGAACAAGGGATAATGGTTTTAAACTAAAAGATGGGAGATTCAGACTAGATATAATGAAGAATTGTTTTACAATGACGATGGTAGAATACTGGAAAAGGTTGCCAAGAGGTGGCAGATGCCCCATCCCTGGAAACATTCAAGGCCAGGCTGGACAGAGCTCTGAGCAACCTGATCTAGTGGAAAATGTCTCTGCTCATTGCAGGGGGGTTGGACTAGGTGACCTTTGAAGGTCCCTTCCAACCCAAACTGTTCTGTCATTCTGTTTCTTAGTTCACTTCCAGTTCTGCCTCCTGGACCAGCATTCTGAAGACAGGACATAGAAAAGTAGTGCTCTTCTTTATTACTAGAATAATCTTTCCCAACAGTTAGCTTTATAAGAATGAGGATGTTCCTACAGAACATTGCAAATCAAAAACACTACACCTATTAGCCCTGGAGTGACTTAATGGGCTTCCAGTTTTTTGCGGAGTTATAAAGCTTTATACATTTATAATGAATGTATACATTCCATTACTTACATAGAAATGATTCAAACTCTTCAAGTTTTAGTCTATATACTAGTAAGCCCCAGGACAGATCGCTTCTAACTGTAGGCTCATAGGTAAATTTACAAGTCACCATGCAATGCTGTTGAATAAGTTAAGACAGTCTGTAAAAAAATACAACTGACACTTGGTCAGATCTTATTGTTAAGACTAATGACTTTATGCAGAAAGACTGTTCTTGCTTGTCTGAAATTTCACAAATTAATTAATAATCAATGAGAAGAAGAAAGAAGGTTTCAAGGAGATTATAGAAATTAATTTCTAATCAGAAAAAATGGATTAACATTTCAATAGAAGAAGAGGTGTAAAAGGATGAATGCTGTGAGATGCCAATAAACTCACCTCTTCAAAACTGGTGTGGTGCTTGCTTCTAGCAGGTTACCAGTTTCATATCTTCACATTTTCTTTGAACAGTCCTTTTGTGAAGTCTTCTGCTTCCTGCCTTAGTGCAGACAGGAATCTTGCTCTGATTTCCATTCTGTTCAGCAGATCCTATGACTGCAGATCTCTGATGTGTGATCGGCCTGTAACCTGACTGAGGCATTGCCTGGTTCCCTGATGTCTGCCTCAAAGTATCATCTGGAGACATGTATGTTCATGTTGGTAGAGGACTTAGATGTTTAAAAGGGAATGAAATCAGAATTTGATGTCCTTTGTTTAGATGCAAAAAGGGAAACTCCCACTGCATTTTCACTTCACCTAAGGCAATGCCTAACCACCATAGGCACTACAACTTGGCATATTTAGTGCTGCTAAAAACTGTTGACACAGACTAGTGACTCAGATTTAAGAATAATAAACCGCTCAGCACATAGCTGATGCCAAAAGAAGAAACTGTAAAAAACTAGACATTATTTGTAATACATACCTTCTATGGATTTGACTGATAAATTTCCTTATAGCAGCCATGTTACAAACATCCTAGACATTCCTTCCCCATTGCATAGGAGAATTTTCCTTTTGCATAATCCCTCAGTGGCAAGATCATTCACTAGTGCTAGAGGTGTATCAGGAACACTGACTAAAGTTCCCTTTCCACCTAAAAAAGATGCCCTTAAATATCTGCCATAGAGTGTCCTCAGGAGACAAAAATGCCTCCGCCACAATGCTTTTTCTTCCTCATGATGAAACTGTTCCACTGTGCAATAAATAATTGTAAATAGTTGGAAGGAAGAAGGAAAGAGAAGACAAAAGTAAGATGACAAAAAAAGAATAAAGAGAGCAAACTGGAATACGGCTTTTCAGTCTGTTGATTAGGACACTGAATTATTGCTGCTGTATTTGCCCCAATTTGGAAGACAGACAAAGATGCAAGCTTTTTTGATCCTCCTTTCTCAACTCTTCACCAAAAATCTGGTGTTGGTTTCTCAGGAAGAGCTGTGGCAGTCTGGGATGTGACCCAACAAGTGACATAATAATTATCATTACTATTATTTCTGTAATTATTATATATATATATTGAATATATTATTATTGCCATGTTCTTTAAGTTCTGAAATACTTTGAGTTTTCTAATTTAATTCTTAAGACACCTCAGAAAAAAATTAGAATATTCTTACCTCACTCACAGTTAAAAAAAAAGTAAAATGCATATGTTTATATGTTTTACGTTAAAACTATATAAATATTTATCTATCGAAGAAATGAATAATTGCAAATGACGACCTTTATGTCAAGGCCTGAAAAAAAGCCTTGCATATCCAGAATTGGATGAATTGTTCAAGAACAGTTCATCCTTGTGAAAATAATTACCTTCATAAAGTTAATTAGCTGCATAAGTGCTGGCTGCATGAGGTAGCACTGCCCAAGGGCAACTGAGCGTTCATGAATCAGTGTAATTCATACACGTCCATCTCAGTCCTTTCTACCTTTTTGGTGTTTTATGGCCTTGAGTAGCCCTTTTTTAGTACTGAATCATTTGTCATGCAATCGTAGTGAGGAATGTTAGTTTTACTGCAGATACCTAAGATGGTTACTTTCTGAGACCTTTCTAAAAAAGTTCCACATATGTCTGTTTGTAAATGTTTTTCAAGTATTCCAGGTCTTTCATAGCTAGCCTGAAGTCCTTGCTATTTAAAAGAAGGGCAACCAGAGCAGAAAGATAATATATGTTCATATATGCACTCTGAATATGGAAAAATTTGTGATGAAATAATAACCTCTCAGCCTTTTTCATATGGAATAAATTCAGACACAGTAAGCTAATTAAAATATTCTATTCATTGGCAAGTACTTGCTTTAGGTTATATATATTGCAGTAGTAGTTTCTTCTGACATTAAGAGATGAAAAGAAGAAGAACAAAAAATACTGTTTAAAATGCCTTAAAACCAACAGTGCTTATCTGAGTCTCTTTTGTACTAAAGTTTCAGTGGCTAAAGGGTCTAAATTACTTCTGAATAGGATTGGTCACTATGCACAGCCATGGACACAGAGTAAATGGACACAGAGTAAAGTAGCCCTATGGAAAGTGCCCTGAAGCAAGAAGGTCAGTGTTTGCTTAAGACAATACTGGCTGCCAAGTGGGGATGTCAGCATTATGAACTTGGTCTCCCAGGGCTCTGTCACTGGAAAAGTAACTGGCATCTCCAGAAAATGTTTCAGCATGCCTAAGATCTGAAACATGTAGAATTTTACTTCAAAGTGGCAACGCAAAAAGGGAAGGAGCTTCGGAATGAGACTGCATCTATCCAAAAAGGAACCTGAATACTGGTCTTCTCTGTTCAGCAAAAGAAACTTGTCTATTGTAGAATAACTTCA
Source organism: Caloenas nicobarica (assembly GCF_036013445.1). Classification (NCBI taxonomy): domain Eukaryota; kingdom Metazoa; phylum Chordata; class Aves; order Columbiformes; family Columbidae; genus Caloenas; species Caloenas nicobarica. Next base: position 18,128,712 of record NC_088245.1, read on the forward strand.
AAATTAATGCTTTTTGAGGGTTACATTCAATATTTGAAAAATAGCACTACCAAATATAAATCTGTTGCATTGTGTATCTTACCATTTACTAAAATATTCTCCTAAAAATGAAAAAAAGTTGTCTATGTGAATATAGTAATTACACAGATGAATAGCTTGCTAAAATATCCTGATTGCACACTTATTTGTGAACTCAGTATCACACTACATATCATAATATTGCTACACACTGTCATGGTAACACAGCTTTTTCCTGTTGCTGTGATTTCACTATCATGTCTGATTCATATAAGTTTGGGCTTCAATTGAAATGCTTTTCTATAATACCTTCTGCCTTTTTATAGTTTTCACAATACTTGATAGTGGGGTATAGATCCATGTTGATTCTGCAACCACATATACACTACTTTGTAGCGTGTATGTGAAACACTGGTATCCAGGCACGTTCTTCTAGCCAATTGAATTTCAGATTTTGATGTGTTTTCTTTGCAGATAATTCCTTCTGAATTACATTCAGATTAAAACCTACTACTCCTTTCTCCCAAGAGTTTAATAAATTAATGAGCTGATCAGGACAGTAGTTCACAAGACGACTGCTAAAAGAATATTGAATATCTGTGAGTAATTTAAGAATGGCTGATGTCCATTAGCTTAGACAGATGAAGTCTTCCCCTCCCCAGACAGTAAACAAAATGTGTCAACCATTGTTTGAACTTCCTTATTATCTATCAAGAAAAAAACTTTTCAAAAACCATAGTTCTCACTAATGATAGAGTAGCATTCAAAAATTTCAAAATTATGATCCATACAAGCTTGTGTGTTGAAAACCATAGAATCATAGTATCTTTTAGATTGGAAAAGACCTTTAAGACCATCAAGTTTGCTGTACACAAACTTATGCAAGAAAATAGTGCATATGAACCATACTGTCACTTTATCAAAACTAGACAGGAAAAGAAATACATTGCTTTGCAAATGGGGTAAGTCTGAAATGAATCCCTCTAAAAATGACTTTATATCTAATAATGGGAATCTGATGTCAGCTCAACCCATTAGTGATCTTTCAAGAGAAACAGTAATATAGAGTTTTGATCTGACAGTCAAGAGTAAATTTTGCTGGACAATAGAAGTAAATATAAACAATAAATAACTATCAGAAAGAGATTCTATCTTTTCTATGATAATCTAATGTTTGGAGAAATTTAAAAATAAAATATTTTCCTTCTAAGGCTTCTAAATTTAAGAAAGTTCATGACTGGTGATGAATGATTTGCAGAAAAGTGCCCAAACTGTTAAGTCATTGGCATAGAGACATCTGGGGAGGAGGGCAAGATGCCGTCTGTCCTGTTGAAATTATACCCTTGTGTGAATAGTGCAAAATTAATGGGACCTGACAGAGAGACAAAAACAGGAGGGGGTGTCAGAGACCTGGAGAGACAAAACCTGAGTAAAGTGCATGAGCCCAGCTCTGGAGTCCAGTCATGCATTCCAAATGCCCTCTTTGCAAATGGATGTTGGCTAGCTTACATAATTTTTAATTCTATTATCAGGTAACTAATCTATCTGACATATTTTACAAAGAACTTGTGGATCTATGTCATCTTTGTGTTATTCTCTCAGACTTGAGTGCTTAAAAGTAAGGCATGGTAATGCCATCTTCATGCCAGTTCTCTGTCTCGCTTCTGAATCCAAAGTTGAGCACCCCTTCAGTCGGCCTTATCTTGTATCTTACCTCAAACCCATGAAAATCCATTACTTTGAATCAGGCCCCTAGGACAGCATAAAGCACTGAAGTGTATAGAAATAGTAGGTAACATAAGTCTGAAAAATCAGCTATTTAATTTGGCTTCTGAAAAAAAGATTTAAATGCTTGATTTTGAGCACATTTGAAAATGTTATCCTCTGCTTAAAAAGTTTGACTTAAAAAGATAACTTCTGTTACCCAGTCTTGATTACAAGGATGAAAGAAATATATATTGGTTAACTGTCTGTCACCATACTGTATCCTTTTGTGTTGCAAGAATTGTGTTTGTACAGAGGTGATCAATAAGAAGTCTGTTATCAATCTGCTAGCAAACTTTGAAGTCAGAAAAAAGGAGAACTATATTGCTTTCAAACACCCTTGACAGTTTAACAAAGATGTAGCAAAGACAGAGAAAGAGATGGGGAGGAGCTGTAATAACTGTGCTTGGTAGCAAAGAAAAGAATGATTCAGGCACTGAAGAGTTACATGAACCACATAGTTTCATCCTTCAGAGGCTGAAAAGTTCAGGGCCATTAGCTATTTTCTTCTACTGACAATAAATGAAAGAACAAAGCAAGAAACGCAATATCTGTCCAACCAAACTCTCCACATTTATTGGCCTAACAGCTTTATTTTAATCTAAGAAAGCATGAAAAAATGGAGCAAGGAGTCATCAAACATGTAATCTTTAGCCTTGAAAATGAGTTTTTTCTAAGCTTTTAAAAAGCTCTTGATCTTTTTAACACATAACCACATATTAATAGATAGAAAAGCATATCACAGTGTGATACAAAGTAAAAGCATGCACATATTTGCTTTTCTCATGTAAAATTTTCTCATGCAGCACTAAACAGCTCCCTTCAAGAAGCAAATTTTGCAAGCAGCAGAGCTGACTCCACTGTTAGGATTTAATCCATTTTAATCCTTTAAAGAAAGAAGGAATCTAGTAACCATCTGATTAAAATAAGGAGGTAGCTAAGCGGGACATAGGGAGCTCCAAAGCATTTCATTGTCTCTTACACAGTGCCTCCATGGGGTCTTAATAGATGTTCTGGGATTGCATATGTGCTGTATGGTCTCTTTGCTGAAAACTGTTCTCCTGACCACAATATGATATTGATATTAGCAGCATTGCAGGTGTTTTTCCCCAGAGAAAGACTTTTTGCCCCAGAATCTTAAGAGTTCCTGCATGTTTTTAATCAAAGATACAGCTTGTGTCCCCTGTGTTCTCCATATGAACAAGTCTGAAGAAGCAGTAAACTCAGCATCTGCAGCAGTTTCCTTTGAAAGAATATGCAGTATGAGCTTTGCATTTCATTATGATTACGAATTGTTAATCTAACTCCATAAGAATGAAAAATATTAGACCTTGAAAAATGAAGTTGTATTTTTAGCGTTAATGTTTGCAAAGACGTAAGTATGTTTGAGTGTGTGAACATGTATTTTTCAGGTTTATTGCACCATTTGGGGGAGCTGTTTCTCTGTGGTTCTTGCCTGCTAGCAATGAAGCTCTGTTTTGGCCATTGGTGTCAGTGATGAATAATCAGAAGTAAAGATGGGGTGAAAAGAGCTTGCGTGACTGAACAGATGAAATTGGAAACAAAAAAGCCTAACCTTGGCGATATATATCAGGTGATTTGGGGGTGAGAGTAATAGATAAATGGTCAGTTTCAACAGAGGAAGAAGGAGGTACGGAGTAGCATTTAGAAGAAGGAAAGAGTTGAAGAGTCGGAGTTTTAGCTTGACTGCTGCTGCTCAAGGGGCTGTCCTGAGCCAGAGGGGGAGAAATGTTTTCAGGAAGGAGATTATTGGATATATGCAAGTCCAGAGCAAAAGGAGATCCTGAAGAGATGTGTGTGTTTGGGTGGGCTGGTGACACACTGTGGAGCTGAGGGAGGAAAAGATGGATTTGATGTGACAGACATGGAAGCAAGGTATTCACTTCACATGTGCTTTTTTTTTTTATTGTTGTTGTTTTTATTTCTACCTAGGTCTGCAGTAGAGAAGGACGAAAACTGTAGGCTGAGAGGAAAACAACTGCCTTATTCTTTTGTTAAACAAATGACTGATGCACTAAAAAAAAAAAAAAACAAAAAAAACCCAACCAACCAACCAATTAACACCCAAAAAGCAGCTCTAACAAAAAAAAAAAAAAAAAAAGTACCTCTTTTACTGAAAAAGAACCAAAAAAAACCAACCAACAAAACAAAAAACCCCACACCAGAATAATTAACACAAATGAGACTGTGGAGCTGTGAGAGGATGCTTCTAGGGATAAATACAATTTAACGAGACAACCAAGAAGTTCAATGTCTCCATAAACATAAGCTGAATATGCATGAATTGGGCTTTTATATTAAAAGAGAGAGCAGAAATGAATTTGCTTGTAAAAGCAGATTAATACTACTTTCGTCTCCCATACTGCTTTCCCTTCCCTCAGCTTCTGTGCAACTAATGCATAAGTACTCGTTTTTTACCATTTTATTTCCCATCTCTCACTAAGGCCTTCAAAGTTGGTGCTGCAGCCACTGAGAATTCAGGCCCTTAATTCACTAATGAAGTATAGCAAATGGCACAGAGAGCATGTCTCCCGTCCCTTCATTGCATCTATGTGAAAGCAAAACGTATTTTACTCGCTGCCAGAGGGCATATGGAGAAGAGCTGTGACCTGAATTTTTTACTGGTAGATGGAATACCAAAAAAAACCCAACAAACTGTACTGGCGGGCCATCATTAAATTATGTATTGAAATGAAGTGCTTGATCAGTATTACAATATACTTGTGCAACTACCTTTTCTCCTTACAAATTCTCACTATACAGTGTAAACTAGCTTGCCTGTGGCCCAGTGGCACTGCCTACAGCAAAGTTAAATGTTGCTTCATCTATGTCTACATTTTGCAATGTAAATTTTGCATTCAGGACTACAAATGTCCAGTTGCCTTTAACATATGCTTATTTTTAAATCAAATACGTTCTATTTAATTTTATAATCTGCTGCCGCCATCTGCCCCTAGTTTGCCTCTTAAGCATCAAGTTATTCTCTCACACTGATAGTTTTAAAGTTGCAGAAATTCAAATTAATTAGGGTGGAAGGAGTTAGCCAAACTTTGGTTTTATTTGCTTTTCTTTTTAGGCATGATTTTACCTTCTATAATTCCCTAAATCTTTATTTCCTTAGAGCGACTATTGCAGGAAGTTAATCCACAAGCTGCACCAGCTTCTTGAATACATTTAAAACACAGAGGTAGATAATGGTTCTTACTGTTGCTCATTTCTGTTTCTCTGCCAACATAAAGCAATGGCAAAGTAAGGTGTCTTGACGACTGATGGATTTCTCCATCCCCAGTATGTTTAGGCAAGACAATTACTGAGTGTTCCAATGCACTTTTCAAGGAATTAAGTAGAAAAACTGTATTCTGTCACTGAATGATGGCTGAATGAAACTTTTTGTCAACAGCATTCACAGAACTACTGAAGAAATAGTAGTGCATTCCATGTTTCAGTCTAAATTGAACCTTGAAAAAAAGAAAATAGTATTCTGAGTCTAAAGCAAAAAAAAAAAATATTGAGACCTCAGAGATTGATCTGAAGTGCTCTAAAAGAAGTGGAAGTCTTTGTAAGGAAGAAAAAAGAACCCAAATACCTCATCTCTGTAATACTTATTCAGACAGAAATTATCTTAGTAAAAATTTTGAATGATAAAACTATATAAGAATGGACAGTGAATCTCATGTGACAGTTAAATTATTCATGATGAATCATCTCTTGCTAATCCTTTCCCCTCCCTGCCCCTTACTGTTGTCTAAATATGCGATACTGGATGGCTATTAATTCAGCTAGTTATCACTTTCAGTAAAGAATTCCCTACATAAATCTGACAGGGATGTCACCACTTCTTCAGTCTCTCAAGTCAAAATAAAGACTCGCTTGTTTTCCCTTTGCTTTGCATTTTTATCTCCTCTTAACAGACTGCACCATACAATTAGTATGGACAAAAAAAATCCTGGAACTCTGTGGCAGGATGAGAGAACCATCTTAGTTCATTCTACTGTTGAAGAAATAACAACATTGAAAAAATAAAATGTTTTTAATGGAAGAAGGAGAATTTTCAGTCAGATAAATACAATGCAGGTTTTCATATAGTCCAGGCAGTTTATTTTTTTAGCAACTTGTTGCAGGAGCCTAGGCTTGGTAACGACTCTTGAGTAAAAATAAACTTGGGCAAGAAGTTCAACTGCACAAAAGGTTTTTGAGGAAATGACACTAATTGAAAGGCAAAACTCAAGTACCCTACCTTCAGCAATTTTTTTCAGCATAATGAGATATTTTAACAGATGTTAACACTCCTCAAGTTTCTCACCACTTACCAGCAGAATTGCACCACCAAGAAATATACTTTTTGGCAATCAAGGAAGTAAGGACATTGGAAGATTTGGTAGGACACGGTAGATATTTTGCTGTCAGTACTTAATTTGGATTTGCTCATGATAGGTGCCATTAGTGAGTGAACACAAGGATATGAATGTCATGTCAACACTGAAAATTTTGCCCATTTTCCAACTTGGGATGTGAGAGTTTGCTCTTGGGGAGTGCATGGAGGCATTGTTAGGAAGAATTTGGGTTGGTAATACCCCTATTCCCACTGCTAGAACAAGCTTCTGGAGCCAAGACTGCAGAAGCCCATGAGACAAAAGGAAGACCACTGCAACAGAACAGTAGTTCCTTGTAGGTAAGCATCAGGTAGGACAGCAAAAGCTTGTGATCTCCTCTTGTATCCTTGTTAATGTTCTTATAATTAATCACTAAAGTGATTATACAAAATACTAATTGTGAAATGAATAAACTACAATAGACGAAGATGCCTAACCATGATATAGGGGTCTTAGTTGAAGTCTTCACATGCCATAGACGCTTTTTTCCCCTCTTCTCTTTGTGTTGGGTCAGAATCAAGAGTAGGAGTTCAGAAAAGGTTCATGATTGTCAGGAACTGGAAGATCTGGTCTCTCATTTCTTAAACAAGTTCTCTAATTACTCAAAGTAACGAGCGAGTACTTCCCATACATTCATATTATAAAATGAAAACGTTACGAATGCTTTTGCTTCCCGTTCCAGTCCTGTCTGTGCATGTTAGATATTTTCCTTTGTACAATGGAAAGACAAGTCCTCCTCAAAGATGTGTGTGCTAATATGATTTGCTTCTGAATCCTGGTGGATTCCAAGCTAAGACAGCTTTTCAGCTGAACAGGGAAAAGCCTTGCTACTGTTGAACACTTCAGATTAAATGACCGTGGCGCAAAGGAGGGAATGAAGTAACCTCTGAAATCCAATTGGGACTTGGCTTCCCAACTCAATATGGATACTATGCAATGCATGTCCATCTTTTCTGTAGACTGGCTACACTCATTATATTTCCTATTGCTTTGCCTGATAACATTTTCATATACCAGATAGCATGTTCATCTTTTTAGGAATATGGAATTTAAATAATAACTTGCTGGGTTTTTGTTTTGTTATTCCTTGTTTGTTATGTGCTTTTGTTTTAACAGTATTGATTTTATTTTTTGTTTATTATCTTTTGACATATGGTACTCCACATCTATATTAATTTGGAAAGCCTTGTTCTTGGCAAATATCTAGAAAATGGAGTAAGCAATGTCCCAGCAGCCTATTTAAATTGGAGTGTAAAGTGATTTTTATAAGTCTATTTTACTGTTTTTATAACTTTGGCAATAGAAAGAATGTTATTATTGTAAGGTCCTTGTTGCATACCAGCAGCTCTTGTAAATACTGTTTGTAAGGACAAAACAAAAACATAAATATGTATAAGATGCTTTATCTTTTTATAAGAAAAAAAAAAATCGGATTAGTTTCCAAGCTTACTTGTATAGATTACTTATTCCATTCATTTTAATTGTAGCTGAGGAACAATTCCACATGTGATCTCAAGCTATTTCTCCCCTTCTATGAAATTCACAACAACCAACCACAGTGTTCATTATGAAGATTTGTCTAAGAATACTAGAATGACTGAAAAAAAAATATTCTGGGAGAAACTGCCATAACAAATATTGGGACAAATACAGTTTATGCAAAACATTTCCAGTTTACAAGAATTCACACTCGCATCACCTTGTCATATTCCCTTTTCTGCAAACCAGGAGCTCCATATAAACATATCTCCAAACTTTCATATCTACCATCTAGTTCTCTCATTTCACCTGTCAGACTTCTCATGTTGTCCACAGCCTTTACACATATCTGCCCTGACATGGTTAGGGATGACTAGTTGCATTTTCTTAATATAATATTGGAAGACCATAAGTTCCCAAATGTTTTCTTGTTTGTCATTGCATGAAGTACTTTTATTTAAACTATTAAAGAGAGGTGGTAGATGCCCCATCTCTGGAAACATTCAAGGGCAGGCTGGACATGGCTCCGAGCAAGCTGATCTGGTTGAAGATGTCCTTGCTCATTGCAGTGAGGTTGGACTAGATGACCCTTCCAACCCAATCTATAATTCCAAGAGAGTCCTAAATAAAGCCTGGGAAAACTGGTACAGCCTGTGGACTTTCATTGTTTCTCTTCCAATGGAAAGTCAAGCACAGTTTTTTTGCTTGGCTGTGTTAAATCTTTCTGACTCCAGAGTGAGCTGCATATGGTGATGGAAAGAACATATACTTAATATTCCTTCTTTGCTGATTAGAAGATAGGTAGAAAAGAGAGACGAGCAAAAGATCTGATTGCAATACAGGTTTATCACCTTCTACTTCTTATGTGGAAAAAAACCAAGCAGCTTTAGCAGGGACATGATGTAACTATGAATGTGCAGTGACAAAGAGCATTCTTTGAAGTAGCTGTCCTGCAGATTCATGTCTTCCCTGAAGCTCCTCCTTATTTTATGTAGCAACACATTTATTCATACTCATGGCATTGGGTAAAAGACTACTCTAGGTTTACAATAGCAAAGTTGCAAAGCGTCTTCCATCATAATTTAATTTCTAGCAATATACAAAAAGGTTTTCAAAACATTTCTAGCAAAAATTTTCTGTAGTGTAGATTGACTACTGGCAGAAAATATGAGCAAGAGCTCTTACACAGGTTTTGCTTCATAAGCTAACCCATTTTTTGAGTGGGTTGCTAACCACACTTATTTTAAAGTTCAAATGCAGCAGAGAGCTGATGAGGTATGAGCAAAGAAAAACAGATCTTGTATTTTAAGAATTTCAATTTTGTGCTAACAATAATTTCAAAATAAGTGGAAAGCCTACTACAGTATGTGTCCATATCAACAGAAAGGAATTCCTGAAAAGCTCCATAGTAATCTCTGTTTTAATACATTTGGTTATATGGATTTTCCACTTTCTAGAAGTCTGAGCAATGATCTTGCATCAAGAAAGCAATTAAGCAAACAAAGAATGTAAAAACAGATGGCAAACACAAGATAAGAGTGATATTAAACTTGATTCATCAACTTGTTCTTAGTGTTAGCAGAAATGACCTTAAAAAAGTATTTTAGTACATTGGATTAAAACCGATTACAGAAGAACCTATAATAAACACATATGTGGGAATAATATGTATAAACTAAACTAAGATTATGTTTTTCCAGATAGATTTTCTGGAAAAGCGCAAACATAAAATTATCTAGGCAGTTAGATCTACAATATGAGCTAACTACAAAAAGTTCTGAGTGATGCCCAACTTCTATGAAAATCATAGCTAATTTTAGCATTAGCATAGGAAAACAGATGATCTTTCTCTAATGGATTATACGTGAAGCATAAAGATTGATTCAAAGGCAATTTTTCCTTAACACTGTAGGGGAAATTACCAGTTTTAACATTCTCCCAGTACATGGTTTATCTTCCACTTCATTTACGCCCAGTACAGTCATGAAAAATGAATTATCACTTGACTTTCCATACTGGCATGAGTCTGAAAAAGCAATGAAAAAAAATATTCAGTTTCCATGGTGTTTCACTTTTGTATTTTTCTTGCTGAAATGAGAAATTACAAAAAATTGAGTTCTTATCTACGTACAAAATTCCATGAGACAAAATTTTTCAAGTCAGGTAAAAAGAAAGCTGAAGATAACTAAGGCTTGCCTTTCCATTAAGAGATAAATGGAGCTTTCCTCCTCTCCTTCTCTCTGGAAAGACAGTATTAATAACATCTGGAAATTTTCTTCAACACCACCCATATGGAGAGGAAAAAGGCTGGTTTACTTCAGTTCTATGCTGGGAAATAGTTCTATACTTTCTTTGGAGCAGGGGCTGGATAATGTGCATCTCTAATCCCAATGTCCTTTGGTATCTGCTGGCTGCTTATATACCATCCAGGTTTGACAGGTGGTGAATTTGATTGATCAGGAACTATAGCAGATGACATGAGAGAATTTGTCCGAAGTAGGGTCTGGTAGATGAGCCATCCAGATGGAGCTATCCAGAAAGTGATTAGGTGTTGTAATAAACATCCTAAACTATCAAAGGATAGAGCCATTTCACTTACATAGGACTATTAAAGTATTTTATGAGCATTGGAATATCTCCAGCAAAAGAGATCTCTGCTGCAAAAAACCTGAGACCTTAGCACGTAAAAGCTTCACCTGTGAGTTAGGGGAACAAAGTTCAAATCTTTGGCCTGAAGCAGGAAGAAAGTGAATTTGGGATAATTTCTCTTGCCTCTCAGACAGGTGCCTTAATCACAGGGACATGAAGTATTCTAAAGAAGCATTGCCTCATGTTGGTGCTAATGGACTTAATTAATGTTTGCTCCACTGAACGGGAGCTTCTGCAGCTCCATAAGCATCATCAATCCTTTGCTAAAGCAGACTTCAGTAGTAGACTGACTATAGTGTTATCTGACCTGTCTTCAATTCCCTCTTCCTGAACAATGCCATGCATCCATTAACATCTAACTGGGTAAAAAATATGTTGTTTTCTCTCACGTGTCCAGGAATATGTCACCATAATGGTAGATTACCCGCGGTCAGAGATGAAGTTTTGCACCTAACTTCAAGATACACAGCCTAGAAGGGCTCTCCCTATGGCTACAGTCATAGAAGACCAACAAAGCCTTTTCCATTAGAGGACAAGTATCAGCTGAATGACTTAGTCCTGGTTTCCAGGTTTTTCTAATAAGGCCCTCAGAGACAAGGTCTCCTATTGTGACCACAGAATGTCTAGCATGTCTAAACTGCTTATTTCTTCCTTGTTAGGATTTTGCAGTGCTATCATAATCCTAATATCCAAGTGCAAAGGAAGTACATGCCCAGATGAAAAACAACCTGTCAAATCTTAGTGCAGGTATGAACAGATATAAACACAAGTAAGGAGGTGGACAGAAAGTAGCTATGTCTTTGTCCTCTAACAAGAGCATTTAGCATCTTGTGTCCCATAATTAAAATAGTATATGATTTTGCAGCCCATAGCTCACAAGCTAAGTTTGCAGTTATTGATGTAGTTAAATATTGTGAGATCAAGACTAGCAGAGATGACAGGAAAAAGAATTTTCTGTCTAAGATGAACTTTAAAAATATTAATACTCTTGTTAGGTAGTATTTGTGGTACTAGCTGCTAAGCTTTGATCATTTTGCTTTTTTGTATTTTGTAGTGCTACATCTTAACGTAGAAAGTGACAGGCAGTGATAGAAGAGAGAAAGATACCTTTCATGATTTGGAGAACTGCAGGTTTTTCTTATGAAAGATGTAAGTATTTCAAAATTTGGGTTTTTTGGGTTTTTTTGGTTTTTTTTTCCCCAGACATTCACAAAACCATACCAGAATAAATTTATATTGCTAGTGTCAAGGTTTATCTTTCTTGGTAGTTCCAACACAAAATAAAGGACTTCTCAGACTGCTACATTTGTATCAATAATAAAAAAGTGCCAATTTAACCTATAATTTCTTTAAATGAATTTTAATTAATATGAATAGAGAAGTAAAATGTTGATTTGGGCATTTTAATCAAGTTTACAAGGTAGACAAACTCTTTAAAGTTTTCTTGTAACTTTTATTTTTTTTTTATGTTCTCTTGAATACTCACAGGAGTGAATCACAGAAAAGACTATACATTTCTATTTTTGCCTCATATGGTAAAATGAAGGTTTTAGATTTCATAATTTTTCAAATTTCATTTTTTGTTACTGATTTCAGAGATGGAGATCATAAGTGAAATACCTAATAATTACTTGTACACATTTACATATGAAAAAAATTTATTCCTTCATTTTAAAAATAGAGTAATTTTAATAATGGATCTGTAATTAGAAATGCGTATTTTACTATTGAACTACATATAATTGTTCAATTCAAAATATCCGTAGATAGGAAGATTAGCAGGAGCACTATGAGATGTTCAGTCTGTTCTTGGTTCACAGAAAAAAAAAAAGGTTAATATCTACAATATTTATCTCATATTTTGTGTATTATGTTTGATGATCCTGCAAGAACAGCACCACTGAAATTCGTTGAACATTTATGATAGCAATAATAAGTATTTATTTCTTTGTGACATTGGAGAAATAGGATTGAAATGAGAGTTTTAGTTCACTGTTTACACTTAATCTTACATATGACTTGAATATTAATTTCTCTTATCATAAATGGAACTTCTATTACACTAGTTCTAGGCAATTTAGATAATAAACAAAGTATCAATATTTTTGGCACATTATCATCAATTACCAGTCAAGCTGATGGAATTTACATGCGTGATCAAGGTGAAAAAAAGATATGACAAAAATTAAATTTAGGGAAATTTATGTAATGTTTGAGAGGGTACCTAAGAAATGGAGAGCTGTGTGATCTTCTTGACATAGTAGTATGAATTATCTCTGAAGAGTGGAGGTCTGTGCACAGCTGTTGGAGGAAGAGCTATACTGGCTCTATCAGCATAATCTGCTGGGTGCAAATGACCTGCATTTAATGTTTCATAACAGTTTGTTATTTCATAACATAAGATCTGCTCTGAAAGTAGTTCTGCCTATGTTTAATTTTAAGCATTTGATCAGTCTCGTTGGATTTAGCAAGTCAACCCATATATATGAGAGGAATGCACATGCTTGCAGAATCAGGGCCCAAGATCATGAAATGACACGGCCTGCATGTTTCTTCATTCCTGTGTGTCTGCCATTAAATGTCTGATATTAGACCTACTGCTACCTTCTGCTTTATATCACAGATTCCAAAACAGCTACCTGAAGTTTTATCAAGATCAGGATTTTAAAAATAATTGTAGATGTCAAAATGTTTACTTCAGCTTGTTTAATGTGTGTATTTGGAAAAGGAAATATATGTCTTTTTAAATTTCCAAGAACACTTGTCACTTTCGGCATGTGTCTATGCATACAGATGATGGTAAGTGATGTGACATTTGAAATAAGGCACCAGAAGAAATCTGAAAAGACTGAATTTTAAAATCTTTAAAAAGAATCCTAGGTAACACAAAAGCATTTGACCAGAAGTCGTTGAGTTACTGAATTTCTTTACATTCGTAAGACTAATAACAGCTGCTGGTGAAGTTAGGGTTCAGGTTTCAATTTGAGTCAGATAAGACAAAGGTTTAACTATATCAGCTATAAAGCAACATTTCAAATTGTAAACCATAGATCAAAGAAATAACTTTGAATAGGTTGATCTGACCACATTTCCATAATCTTGAACAAGAAAACTGTTCTTAAATTACCTGTTTTGATAAGCATTGGCCTTTTTTAATATTAAATATTACCATGAAGGGAAGTTAGTTTTGAGTCCAAAAGTCCTTTAAAAATAAAAGGTCTATGAAGCAATAGCAGCCTGTACAGTTTGAGAATCTAGAGGATTTTTGAGGCACTATATCAAGTAATTAAGAAATTTTAATAAATGAGAGTGAATCTGTTTCCTCAAGGTACAGGTATATTTCAGTTTCGTCCATCTCCATGTTACAACACTGTTCCATTTACCTTCTGTAACAATTACTTGAATCAGCATAAGTATAGATGGTTTATTAAAATAATTTCTTTCTTGACGTGAGAGGTTAATATTTTAGTGGCTTGTCCTTTACTCACCATTAACATAATTTTTACTATATATTTAAAATAACTCCTTTCGATACGATATTTTGCATATCAAGATTATAATCTGATTGAGAATTCTATTTTTTTTTTTTTAATTCTCACATTTTTACTTCTGATTAATACTATGTGGGTATATCTGCAATAGCCTGGCATCTATAATCAGATCCATTATAAGGCTTCTTAGTAAAATCCATGTACTCTCACATTTTAGTTTTTCAGGCTACAAGTTTCCTTCAGTAAATCTTTTCTACTGAGCTGTGGAAGATGAATATTTTGAATTCTCAAATGTAAAAAAAAATAATATTTAAAAAAATAATAAAAATTCCTATCTAGTCCTAAGTAACATTTTCAATAGAGAAAAATGAACATGGTAAACTTAAACTATAATTTAGAAGACTTAGCCCTTTTCATTAAAATTCTACAGTGAGGTCAGAAAAATATTGTTAGGTGTGTTTTGGCTCTTTATGTGGCAATGTACAATATATGACTAACCTTTGTAAGAGAAGTGATAGTGAATGGAGAACTCAAGGTAATTTCTCCACATCTAGCTAAGTCCTTTTAATTAAATAAATCAGTGTAAATCAAAAGAAACAATCACATACACACAAAAAACCCACCCCAAAAGAAAAACAACCCAAAAAACCCAAACAAAATAACCCAAAACAAAAAAGTCCCAAATACAATTTATAACTGTTTATACACAGATTATCTTCCCCTAAATACTTGCAGCTACTACTAGTCTCTAGTCATCTGTTGCATTGCAAAGTTAAACAATCCAGTGGGAACAGTGTTAAGAAAAACCTTATGTAACAGTTAAACATTTAACTCCATTCTCTCTCTGTCATACAGCTTCTCACTTTAGCTGAGGCTTTTCAAGATAGTAATTAAATTTTGTCTGGTACATATTCTTCCTTTAAAAATGTAGAGACATGATGAGTAATTTTTGTCACCTTTTAAATTAGTGGGTTTTATTTTATTTTACATGCTTTTCATAAAACAATTAAAATAAGGACTGTGCTACTCTAGCATTCACAAAAAGAACTACAGCAAGAAAAAGTCCTTTGAGATCTTCACAAAGATAGGTATGAAGGTAAAAAAAGATCACTAGTCATCTTAAGGACCTAGGGGATTAGTTCTGCTGACATTGCTGTGTAATACATTATTAAAAAAAGAAAAGTTAGAATTCATTCCTGAGACTCATAAACAATCGCTTGGGAAAGCAGTTTTCATTTTTTTTTAATAGGCCAGACTACATGCAATAGCATTTATTTTCTAAAAACCAGCTCCTAGGAGAAAATACCAGCTACATGCTCTTCCTTCTCCACTAATAGCAATAAAGATCATACTATACTACAGAAAAAGCAAACCACACCTAAATTCTCCGTGTATCCATCTATTCTATATTTCCGAATTTGACGTTTTGTAATATACAAACCACATTTACTGGTTTTTGCACAGCTAAGCAGAAACACTTAATCACAATACACCTTTGCTCTCTTCTTAGGCTGTGACTATGAGGAAATACTTTTTTTAAAATAAAAATAAAGGAAAATAGACTTATGTAGAGTTATCTATCACACTACCATAGGTGTATCTGTACTAAAAGCATATTCTTCTAACTATAATACCTTTAAAATATTTGAAACCTTGAAATACTGTAATATAAATGCAATGCATATTCAATTCCTAAAGAAATGAAAATGTAGTTGCTTTTACATAACTGCAATTCAAGACTGAAAATGTTTTAAAAGCACCACAGTAGGCAGAAATTGCTAAAATTCTATAGGAGAACTAGAAACAGAGGTAAAATAAACAGGAAGCTTAGAAGGCAAATATTAGGGCAGCACGTGACAGTGTTTGTCAATAAGGTGACAGGGTGAAAAAGAAAGAATTCTCAAAGCATATTCAGAAGGAAAGAATTATTAATTTGGTCCAAAGGAGTGTTTGAGGGAATATTTAAGTAAAGTACATCTAAATAACAGCAGAGTATTTGATATAGGAAGGATTCCTGTGAAATTAGTGGACATTAAGCTGAAAAGTAAAAGGGAACAAAATAAACATCAGTGTTCCTTTATTATTTATTATTCCTTTATTATACCTTTCATTATTCATTATTATTTCTTATCTAAACTTAGGAATGATTAGTATTCTGGGAGTTACTCATACATAAATTGAAACTGTTTTACGTGTAATCACAATTACTTATATTAATGCTTTTCCCTAGGTTATTAATGTAGAGAAATCATATACCTACAGAGATCCACATCACAGGCAAAAAAATATAAAACTTTATGCATCTCCTGAAACTCTATCTGAACCTACTGACCACACTAAGAAAAACCCACCGAGTTCCTTGGCAATATTTCTAGTAGAAGCCCAGAGAACTCAAATATTTAATACAACTGAAAATCTGCTCTAGTCACATCATGAATTACAAACCTGACTCAAACTGCAAAGTCAGGGATGGATGTCTTTTAATAAACTATCCTTAATAAAATATCAGTCAATCCACCCAAATATTAAATAAATAAATAACCCCACATCTTTTTGATCAATACTGTTGATGCCAAATTGGAGGTGAACACCTGAAGTGACTGAAATTTGGTATGGAAGAGAGTCTCCTGTAACTGATTTCTCTTCCTTTTTCTGTTTACACAAAGCATGTTTGTCTCTAATTGTGCTGCAGTTTGTGCTGCATCACAAAAATGTGGTTGTTACTTAGCACTAAATTACAGTTTTCTTTGCTACTGTTCTAAATGGTCTAAGTACTCGAGATTTAATTATGAAGTATGATTTTGATCCTAGTATCCATTCATTTTACTGGGTCCAGGAGTTATATACAGGAGCTGTGCACTTCTAACAATAACAAAATAAGGTAGAATAATGTAAAAACTCATGGATAAAAATAAATTCTACAGAAGGTGAGAGAGAAATATTTACTATCTGATGTTTATTTTTTATTAGTATTTGAGGATCTATTAACTCTTTTATCTTTGGCAGAGAATAGCAGGCCAGAGCAACAGCACAGAAAATTTCACAGTTTAATAAAAGGACAGTGGTTGTAGGCAAAGCCTTCAGTTGTATGGCCTAAGGTCAGTAGGGATGGATGAGGAAAATTACCTGAGAGAGGAAGGAAACAGCACTTTCCGGAGAGGATCCTGACAGGCGAGGTTTGATTCCTGATTGTTCCAGTCTTATTAGCTAAATACTTTCATTTGGTAAGTAATTTTTTTTTTTCCTGGTAGCTTCATTGTCAGCACAGAGAAGTTACCAAATACATCTTGCTTATGTTTTTTTAAGCTTCTTAAATTGTTCTGGGAAATTTCTAAGGGATCGATCACACTGGTATTTTAAAACATTTTCGAATCAGAATTGTTACAAAAAAAACACAGCAACAGCTGAATATTGATATTTTTATATCTTTAGAGCATAGTTTGAAAACACTTCAGAAAAAAGAATATCTTCTCAGTTTCACAGATGGGGAACTGGCAATGTAAGAGCCTATGTGCTTTGCTTAATATTCACTCAAAGACCAAGCTGAGAAAACAAAAAAATCCTTACTGTCCTGAGCTCCATTGTAATACCTTTTTTATCCAGGGAGAAGAAGGATAACATGAAGAGAAGTCATGTGTTTCTGATATCAAGCACTGTGTGAACATTCAAGCATTGACACTCTACTCCAGCTCTCCAAGCTGGCAGCCAGTATGAGTGGTGCAATTGTGTCAGTCCAACGGTCCTTCCCCCTTATCCATGGTAAGTGCTGGACACCAAACAGGGAAGAGGACACCAGTCCTTCCAAACCCTTTAGAGATATAACAGACACTATGCAAGGCACTCCTTCAAACAACTTGTTGGAGGTATTTACATATGAGCAAGAATAATTAATGTCTGGTACAATATACAGTACAATGAGTGACTGAGAACTAACTTGAGTTGAAACAACCACTTTATCAAACTAAACATTGACTTTGCAAGTAACTTCACTATGGTTTGCGAGATTGAGTCATTTATGAAGCTGTCTCACAATTATTACTGTTCTAATGTCAGAAAATAAAAACATGGCAAGTTGCTGTGGTGATGGAATACGCATGGATACTCTGAAGGACTGGAAATTGTCATAATAGCCACTTTCTTCAAGTGACTTGGCTATTTCTAAATATCCAGGAGCAAAAACTATCAAGTTTCAGAATTTTGCTCCTTTATTTACTGTAATACATTAGGTAACATAAACATCTTCAACTCTTTTTGAGCTGAGGAGTACTATTCTTAGGCTAATTTTTGTGTGCCTTCCAGTTGCATTTTATTTCAAATTTAAACATTTTTGAGCATACTTATTTCTTGTTTGTCAGGTTTTTTTCCATTCCCTTTAATATTTTCTTTAATAAGCATGAAGTGTGGTTTTCTTACAGATCCTTGGAAGGAAGACAGGTTAATATATAACTCATTTAGTGGATTTTGGTTCCTTTGAGTTTCTCTTTGTGGAGGGATGATGGAAGAAAAATCTTGCCAAGCAATACAGACATTCCAATTCATCCTCTTCAAGTCAAGAAAGGAGATATTAGAGGACTTCAGAAGTGGAATTCCATGAAAGAACTCTTAACTAAAAATTTGTAACTGAGAATTTACATAAGGAAATCTCTCATTTCAAATGTAGAAAAGTCAATAAATCTCGAATAATAAATATTCACAACAACTTCAAAAGCTATAGAGTCATATGCATGAAAGATATCCTTCTTGACCTGTTCAGGGTGATTTTGATATGTCGTTTGCTTGAAGAATCACTGACTGCCTCTTTCTGTTCTATTTTTAGCGTTTTTCTTATCATTTTTACATATATTTTCAACACAAATTTGTAAATAGGATAATTACCTACACTGAAACAATTTCTATCCTCCATTTTTAGGGCTTTTATATTTATTTCAGCTTCACATATAAGGCTCATTATTTAAATATTATCAGTGTGAAATTGTGTTTACAGTAGTCTTTCATAAGTTTGTTGGGTTGGGGTTTTTTTTGTTTTTGTTTGGTTTGGGGGTTTGTTTGTTTTTGTTTGGTTGGTTTGGGTTTTTTTTTTTTTTGAGATGCAAATCATCTTGCTTTCATCTTCACACTTTCCTACTCTTCATTCTGAATCCCTCCCAGATTGTCAGACATCATTTAGGCATAAGTAAGGCTGCCTCATTGTTGTCACGCTGCTTGCTGAAAGAGCTACTTTTTGTGTCTTTACAATGCTTTTGTTAATGAAAAACAGGTTGTTGTGTTCATAATGCTTTAACCTCAGGGATCTGGATTTTCCACCTTGTGATATGTCCAGTCTGTGTAGTTTTACAGAGAATTATGCTTCTATTGGGAGAACCCTCAACGTCATTGAAGCAAATATTCCCACTATATCAAGCTCAGAGAATAGGGAAGGACATGCAGTTTAAACTGAAATCGAGCCTTGTATTGTTTTCTGCACTTGTCCTTTCCCAAACTCTGTCTGAAGCTAAAAGTTCTCCTCCCCCTAATCTTAACAGAGTACTATTTCCTGCTCAATTATTGTGCAGCTTCTATTGTATTAGGACAGTCACACATTAAATTAGTACCTTATGTTCAGAATTGCTTCAGTAGGTTTCAAACAAATGAGCACCAAAATGCCATTCAGAGAAAACGTTACTTTATAATACTTTCAAGTTCTGTAAGAACCACCTCAAAACACTTGAGAAAATAATTATACCCACATTATGGAATGAGGATAAGACTGATAATATGTAGTATTTTTTTAGAGAATTAAAAAAAAAAAAAGAAGGAGCCAGAGACACGTCCTGTAAATCCAAACAAACTAGATTTAAACGGACAAGATGATAAATACATTTGCTCATGATGCTGCCTTCTTTATCAAGCAGATTTTTGATTACAGTTGCTTTTTTCATACAATAAAAAGCATATTTACAGCTTGAATACTAATTTTCTTTTTTATTTTAAAAATATCAGAATTGCATAACTGAACAATAGGTTCAGATGCATAGCAATATCACATCAGACTTGGTAAAAATATCAAACCTATGCCCAGTATAGATACATAAACTCAGCACTGCAGAAGATATGAAGACTTAAGAGGGATTTAAATGCAAAGAAGAAAAATATCTATTTAACAACAAGAAATAAACATTTTATTGAAGGAAGCCTTGAATTCCCTATAAACATTCAGACCAAGGTCTGGGTCAGACCCACCTTATCATCATTCTTTACTTTCCTCCAATGGCAACAGGAGAGCTCTCAGAGCAACTGACTTAGTCCCTTGAAAATTTGTGTGGTGGTTTTTTTTTAGCTCAAAATGACTTAAATCTTAACCAGAAGGAATGCCCAAGAAAGTGGCTTAAGCAAAACACTGTTAAACAGGCTCCCAGCATCATACCTCTTTTAAGGAATCCAAGCTATCAAGAGGCCGAGGGGTCCTCACTGTTATTGGATCCAAACTGGAATGTTCCAAAATAAAATAAAAACAAATAGACGGAAAACATTTTTCTATTCATCTTCGAGTCATAATGGAATGAACACCAGTTCTGCCTTTGATAATATGTTAAGTAACAGTTCTGGTTTTCTGGATTTTATTTGTAAGCAATATATATGATGTCTTTGGATAGCAGCAGTATTATGGAGATTGACCTCAGATCTGATACTATACCTTTGCTTTTCACAACTACTTTTTTTTTTTTTTTTTTTTTTATGGTTGGCTATGTTGTTATTCTGCTGTCCTTAAAAAAGGAATTGCATTAGACCATGAACATCTGAGTGAAGAGCAAAAGGGCACAACTCTGTAGCCTGCCCCAGACTGTTTTTGTGAAGGTTTCTGTGCAAATGAAAGCAAATGGACTGGAAACAGAAGGAGACAATAGGATACAGATGCAGTAAACAAAACTGTTCTGGCTACAGAAGAGCCAAGCACCTCTGAACTGCAGCGATCTTCAAACCTATGAGCAGCAGAGATATTAACCTTTCCTATCTGGTCTCATGCTCTGGAGCCAATTCAGAGAAGAATCATTTTCAAAGAAATAAATAGTTCTTACCATGAGTGAATCTCTATTTTAAAAAGAG
Organism: Caloenas nicobarica; assembly: GCF_036013445.1. Taxonomy (NCBI): domain Eukaryota; kingdom Metazoa; phylum Chordata; class Aves; order Columbiformes; family Columbidae; genus Caloenas; species Caloenas nicobarica. The sequence continues at coordinate 18,149,590 of NC_088245.1, forward strand.
TTTATGAACAAAAAAAGCAGTTTACATCTGACTTCGAAGATTGTTAGAAATGCTGGTTGGGTTTTATTCTGCAATGCAGTGACACATTCCAGACTGTCAGTCAAAAGAGAAGCTGGACTTCCTAATTTTAGAGTTGGACAACTCATGATTGAGAGTACACATTAAGAATTAGAGGATAAAAGTGATTATGATATACCGTCAACTTTATCTAAACCAAACTTTACAAGACAAGAAAACTTAAACGCATCTCTGTCACTTCCTTGAGTCACATTTCCCAATTTTACTAGTCAGGATGGTAACGACTAAAACAGATGTATAGGAAGGAGTTAAATAGAGGCCTCTCTCTGTTAGAAGACAGGAGTGGATGCTTTAAAAATAAATGAAATTTGCACAACAACCCTTCCACTGGTGATCCTTTGGCAGTTTTTTTAAGTCTTCAGATTAATTTCCAGAGCTAAGGTTGTATCTTTGGATTTGATAATCTCAGGAAATTGTTTTGAATTTGGCCAATTATTTTTGAACCTAGTAACATTTTTATATTTACAGCATCCCCTGGAAATTAATTATAGTTTTATTCTGTTCTCTACGAAAACATACTTAATCTTTTCACCCTAGGCAGAGACATATACTCATTTCCTTTGATGTTCCCTGGTTCATGTCTTGTGATAAAGACCAAAGAAAAATCACTTTTTCTAGGCCTCTCATATGGCAAACCCAGCTTCAGTTTCCTCTTCCAAATGGTGTGAGAAGAAGCTTGGGGTTCCTATCTGTCAGTCTACATACTTCAGATCCTAGCTGGAGAGAGGATCGGGATGACTGCTGGCCCCAATAACTGAGTGATAAAAAAATGCATCTGTGGAAGCAGGGGTATACCAGTAACTCAGTAACTCGAGCCAGCTGAAAACAAACAAACAAGTAAACAAAAAACACCACTACAAATTAACAAAAGAACCCACAGCGAATTCATAAAATGGTTCTGAGATTCCCCTATGCCCTTCAGAAAGCTCTAGATGCTTCAGGAAGCATCTAGCCATTCTTCACTTTGCGAATCTTCTCAAAAGAATGAACAAAGAGAATCAAAAAACACTGAAAAACAGATTTCATTTACCTTAAGGTATCAAAATTATTTGTACACTAAACATTTTAATCTTACTAAAGATTAGAATTAACAAACCAACTAGGAATGGAGGTATTTTGACCCTGAGTGCCGACTAGCAAAACAGGTTATCTTGGAATGACTGAATGCATTTCTTATCTTAGACTTTGGAGTTATTGCTCCTAGGGAGCTTAAGAGCAGTACAGGCGCAGTGTCTATTCCTTGATGTATTGTATCCAATCACTTTTTATTTCACTATGTCATTATGAAGAAACATTAACTTGTGCAAGAATGAAACTAAGTTTCCATGGAAGCTTGCTTAACAATCCTCATTCCCAAATTTGTGTGAAACTAAGATAATTCACATAAAGAATTACATGCATGATTTAGTAGTCCTTGTATATTTTGCCTGGAGATTTCAAAGAATACTGAAATAATAAGAAACAATCAGATGCATAATAACGAAGGGAATACTCTGTGGGTCTCTGAGAGACTCGTACTATCAGTTAGCTCTGCTGATTACATAGATAAAGATAAATGTCAACAGTTTAGTAAAAACCTTGTTTCAGTAAGTAATCCTATTGATTTTAATAAGAATAATTGAGGTAATGTACACTTGCAGTCATCAAAACCGTTTCCTGGGCTGCATCAAAAGAAGTATGGCCAACAGGTCGAGGGAGGTTGTTCTGCCCCTCTGCTCTGGTGAGACCTCACCTGGAGTTCTGTGTCCAGCTCTGGAGCCCTCAGTACAGGAAAGACATGGACCTGTTGGAGAAGGGCCAGAGGAGGCCACAAAAATGATCAGAGGGCTGGAGCACTTTTCCTATGAGGATGGGCTAGAGAGTTGAGGTTGTTCAGCCTGGAGAAGAGAAAGCTCCAAGGAGACCTTATTGTGGCCTTTTAGTACGTAAAAGGGACCTATAAGAAAGATGGGTATAGACTTTTTAGCTGGGCCTGTTGCGATAGGACAAGCGGTAATGGTTTTAAAGTAAAACAGGAGAGATTCAGGCTTGACATGAGGAAGAATTTTTTTACAATGAGGGTGGTAAAACATTGGAACAGGTTGCCCAGAGAGATGGTAGATGCCTCATCCCTGGAGATATTCAAGGCCAGGCTGGATGGGGCTCTGAGCAACCTCATTTAGTTGAAGATGTCCCTGCTCATTGCAGGCTGTTGGACTAGCATAAGGTAGAGTGTCAGAGCCCGAGAACTGTTGCCAAGTTTTTAAAAGGTTATCTTTAATTATTGGCATAATATCACCATAAAGCAATGGAGTGGTTCTCGCCTTTTTCCCAGTAGAAATAGATATATTTGTCCTAGCCAAAAATGAGGTGATAATACCTAATATACAACTAGAACTCTTCTATTCAGCTTCATTATATATCTGCAAAGCAAACTAGACCTCTAAACAACAAATTGAATTGTCCTATTTTCAAAAGAAAAGCCTTAGATAGTTTTGCAGCAGTACACATTCTATACCACTATCATTCAAAGGAAATATGAGATACTAGAAGTATTATTTTATTGACTCGAATGTATTTAATTATTCTGTCAGAATTCTCTTCAGCACAGTCATTATGGCAACAGACTGGACATTGACAGTCAGAAAGTGCATCTCCTTTTAAACTGGGCTGCATGAGATAGAGCAGGTGTCATCTTATGGGTTTGTATTCCTTATATATTTAATGAGATGCATAATGCATCATAATAGCAATCAAGGAGATACTGCTTTGTCTGCAGAGAAGAATATGTACAATTAAAGCAACCAGTGTGAACATAATTTCTTTATTTTTTGCAAGAAAATGACAAGAGCAGCAGCAGCTGGTGATTGAGCCTTCCTTTGTCTCCAAGTATGCTGGAATAAGGAGAGTGAGGATTTTGATTTAAATTCTATATACAAGCAAGAGATAATATCCAGTGTACACACACACCATCAGAGGTGGGCATTCATACCACTGTAACCTTTGGCGCCCATTCAAAAATGTGTAACAGATACTGTAGAGAAACAGCTGCGCAACTTCTCTCCATGCTCTGATTAGTCATCTCAGTCAATAATGCAAATATAGCATATCATGCAGAGACTTGCCATGAGACAATGGAAACATGTTAGTATTAAGCACCTTCTGTTCCAAGAGGGCACAAGTTAAAATGCCAGGTTTGACACCAATTTTCTGTAGAACTTCAGGCTATTCACTTAGTTCCTCTGCTCTGACTGCAATATCCATGAAAGAAGAGAGAATACTGACTCACCTACCTCAAAGGCAAACTAAAGATTAATTAGTTTGTGCTTGTATAGAGCTTTGAAAATGTCAAGGCTATATAACTATTGTTAAATAAATGGCAAAGAGTCAGATTGGAGAAGTACAGAGCATGACTGCAAGAGGTTTATCTTTGCATCTCAGCCATTATCTTTAACAGTATCCAGAAAAGATTTCTTATAGTAGATACAGGTAGTTAGAAGAAAAGTATAAAGCTGTTTCCCAGAAGTATTTCTTGAGTGAATGTAAAATAAATGAGAGAGCAAGCACAAACTGTAACATTTCTGAGCTTTTAGATTCAGCAGGGCAATATGATAGTGCTCCCTCTCATTTGGTTTATCTTTTACGAAGGTAATATCCAAATACACCAGTAAAATACTTATGGAAAGGTCTTGTCCACCTGAACAGGGAGAAAAAAATATATATACCTTCCTTGAAGACTAGGACCACAGGGCTAAATGTAATTAATCTTCTTCCATTCTACTGCTTTATACGATGCTGAACACCACCTTTATAAGCCCTGGATTTCTCAGAGAAGACTGCAGAAATGAATGTCCCATGAAGAAAGTTTGAAGATGTCATGTATTTACCTAGAATCAGTGTCAGAAGATCCAGCTCATCACCCCTCTACCATCCCAAGTAGTGCACAAAATGCCCTAAACTTTCTCATTCTCTCTAGCAAAAATTCTCTTAAGTTTTCCATTCAGTTTACCACCAGTGGTGATGCTGTTTTATCTTCCACTATCCATATTTACAGGCATCAGACAATTTAAATTTGCTGGCACAGAATCACTAGTCATTTTAAAGCTGCTCTTTCCTGCCAGTTGCAATTGCCCATTTCTTAATACACTGGTACTTAGAAATAAAAAAATCACTGTTTTGAGGCTTTCAAATAATTTCATCCTGCATCAGTAGAATGATATAAACTAGCTGGAGACAAATGGATCTTACTGTTATTGTGTTTATCTGTTTTCAAAAGTACAAGCACCTTTGTCCAAGACTAAACATTACTATGCAAACTCACAATGTTACGCATATATTTTAAAGAAAAACAGGAAGGGTGAACCTGGATTCAGAAACTGAGGACACAGTAAAAGTTACATTTGAAGTGTTACTTGTAGGATTTTATTTGAGGATAGGAATGAAGGAATTGTGTAAGAATACTAGTTCTTCAAAAATATAAATCAAACAATACTTTTCCCTTTACAATTGTTTTTTTTCTGCGGAACTATGACCTCTGTACTAGTGTAATGAATTATGACCTGAATGATATGGAAGAGTGACTTCAGAAGGGCACCATCTCTTTCACATAAGCCAGACAAAAGTCTTGCATTTCAGATTATCTGCATATAAACACACCCCTACAAACAAACAAGGCCAGTCTGTAGATTTACAGTGTAAGCAGACAATTCTACTTAATTCATTAGATTCACTTAAGAGGGAATTTACAACAGAACACACTTATTTTTGCTAAAGATTCAATCTACCATTCATCATAAACTTACACAGCCTTTGCAGACTGACATTCAAGTTCTCCATATCAACAGGTTTCCAAAGTTAAATTCTCACCAAGGACAAAAATCAACAACAACACACCTAAGACTGGCAGGAGAGCTGAATGATAGCATGGCAACAGTGTGGAAGTAATAACTGCAGAGTAGAGCAGAGAACATCACATGCTCTAACAAATGCACCAGATTTCACACAGCCATCACTCTAAACACTACACCCACTGACACTCACCTCATGATTATCTTCTCAGGTTATATCGCTCCTGAGCATCCTGAATTTTTGATTTATTTGCACTATTAATTTATTCACCCATCTGTGATCTCTTAGCTATTTAATTGGTTGCCTTTAATTGATCTAGCTATCTGTGATATCTTAGTCATTTAATTGATAGTTTTTATTGATCTAAACATCTCACAGCTTTGTTGCCACCTAGCTGGATCAAAAGTCACTGGCTGCTATCATTTATGCCCCTTAATTCTTAGTACATATCTATACACTGTTATCTGTCTTCTGAGAGAGAAGGGAATCAAACATCTGAAGTCTCATCTTGCTCTGACCTGTCATAGCCAGGTGCTGGTTGGCATGGACTCCACTGATTTCAGTGCCACTTCTCCTAGCTTTTTGTGGAATACAGGCTTTACTCAAACAAAACATTAACAACAAACTAAAATTTTACAAGATAATTATGCATAACAACAAGTTTTGCAGCATACCAGCAGGTTTGTAAATCTCTCGTTTATCCAGGTCTGGAGTGCAAATCAATTCCATGTCAGAAGACTTTTATTAAGGAAACTTCATCTCAGCAGTCAAATATTTCTGACAAGCAAAATGTCATTAGTAATTTTAGCTCTCACACAACAGAGGAACCACAACCAATAGAGAGATTGATAATGGTGTTCTGAATCATGAATGGCATAAAGGGTATCCTTTTCACTTAATAAGCCTTTGGGCACAGAACTAAAGACATAGGAGATTATACCTGATATAGCAAATTATATGTAGAAGTGTAATTTTATGTAAAATTATGTAAAATACATGTAATTTATATGAAAATCTTATTCTGGCTGGGACGCTAAGATATAATCTATAAAAAGTGACAGCTCTGGTATAGGCAGACAAGTAATTTGTAAGATTTAGGAAAGGACTTGATGGTTTCCTTTAATACAAAAGTATTTGATGTACTTCATACACTATCCTGAACATCTCTGTGCATTGTCCAATTAGACCAGTTCCTAATCTAGCACTTAAGTAATAGAGATAGAAAAGAAAAATAATTACGTATTAGCAAACTTTCACCTGATCTGCTCAGTGCTTGGAGCCCCAGATCAGGAGAACCTCCAGGCGAACAGGAGTCAAGCAATGTGGAAAACACAGAGAAGTAGAAATGGCTTCACAAAGACAGAGAATAATCCCTACAGAGGAAAGGAAGAACACAGGAGGGAAGGGAAAGAAGCAGATAAAGAATTAAGGCTAAGGTGAGTCAGTAAAGCCAGAGTGGAGAACTCAAAAGGAAGGAAAATTGGAAAGATAAATAATGGAAAAATTATAATGAGAGTAGCAAAGATAGAGCAGAGCACAGCACATAAGTATTATTATTTTGCATCTGACTCTTGAGTCACAAATTTTGTAGCACTTCTCTGACACCGACCAGCACTGAAAACCTCACTGAAAGGAAGAAAGCCAGAGGAGAGGAAAAAAAATAGTTCTTAGCTTCCTAGATACCACTTGTGCCTGCAAACTGTGTGTCCCAGGTAAGCTTCTTTTCTCTTTTCACATTTGTCTTCTTGATATGTGATTACTGTCCTGGCCTTGCTGGTATCCTGCATTTCATATACTAACCACATATTATTTGACAAAATAATCCTTCCTTTCACTCCAATTTTGTGTGTGTGTGTGTCAGTATTTTCTAACTAGAAAAACTGAAACTAGAACTTTCTAATCTACTTGTTTCAGAACATTTTCTTTTCCTACTTTTCTCTCTGTATTTCTCTTTTTCTCTTTGTTCTTAGGGGGCATGTAACCAGACTGAAATGTGTTTATCTTGACCACACAGATGTACCACTACCACAACCATTCAAAGCATAAAATGTGCTTTCTGACATTGCTCTGACAAGTACATAAGAGTAGAGATATTTAGAAATATTAGGAAAAAGACTAATTAAAATTTGGCATAAGATTAAAAAAAAACTAAGAAAATGAGATACTTTATAGTACACAAGTGAGATAGAAGGAAGAAGCTACCTAATCAGTGTCACATCGTGTCATGTATTTTCTCCACCAGAAAATAAAAGATTCAACTCAGCAGTGCACAGAGGTAAGAGCAATTTAAGCAAAAATCACCCATTCTATAGATAAAACAGAGATCAGTCTATACTTTCCATCCTGGATCTGTGCAGTCATAAACTGCATAAGAAGTAGGATACACCTACTTCAGTGTATTTCATCCTTTATGATGATAAGCTCTGTTAAAACTCTTCCCTGTCCCAGCAGCTTTGTCTTTCTGCATGACACTCCATTTCTGACTTGGCTGTCAAGTGTCATGGCACATTGTTGCAAAGGCATGTGGGATAGACAGAGGCATATTAGGCAACCTGTCCAACACAGCTCCAGAGGTTTATTTTATTTTCTTTTCTAAAAACATGAACCAAGCCAGCCAGTTTCTTCAGAAGTCTGCCGAAGGTAAATTTCCCTGCAAGCACCTGGCTGACACAGCTGCCTTGAAAATTCCCCATGCTACTGGTAGTGTAGCTTTTTTACTACACATCCTGCACCAAACTACTTCAGGAGATCTGCTTTTGCCAAAGGTATACTGAGCTGCTAAGCAACAAACTTCTCCTCAGGTGTCTAGTCTGTATGATCCCACGGTGCTTCAAGACCCACCTGCACATAAAAACTAGGCCACGATGAGGCTGTCACCAAGACTTACTTGGTGCGGGTCTTCCAAGATACCAGCCTACGCATCATCACTACCAAGAAAGTTACTATTATTACCAAGAACATCTGTCTGACTTGCCTTATCCAAGGGGAAAGGATTTCAAAAGCTATGGTGTGGTTTCCCAGTGACTGGAAAAGTACACTACAGCTAGATTCACAGTGGGATGTCCTAAGATATATGGGATCAAGTCCTTTCCACCTAGCAGGCCCTGAATCTCGTCTCAAGGTTGCCTGGGCTCCGGCCAGATGTCAATTTGGCAGTTCTGTGTTTGGATGTAGATACGAACTCATACTCACACTCAACAGAAAAAGCTTATTATAGCCACTGCTGCTGACAGTTCACTGGTGATGCAATGTCTGATACATAGCAGTCCTGGGTGTGACTCCTGGCCAATGCAAAGCACATTTTCCTCTGTTAATGATTAGTTAATAAATAATTTTAGTATATCTCTCCTGTCAATGTTCACAGAAACAAACAAACAAACAAAACCGACCTCACAAATATTTATATTTTGCCAACCATCTATCTTGTTTGCATCACTTTCCCTCAGGGAGAAACAATTGTTTGAAACATACCCATTTATTTAACTGTTTCACACAACTTTAGCTGTTCAGTTTCCTCACCCATAAACTGTCCTCTGTCTCTCAATTTCTAGATTTCATCTCCATTTTAAACAACAGGAAATGTTATTTGGGGGTGAATCAGAGCTCATTATTTTAATTACAAATAGGTGGGATAATAATATTGGGGAAAAATACTTTAAGAGCAGGCAAGATGTTTAACAGTCACACTGCTAGCAGTCTAGTAATATCTAGTCTGTGGCATAGATAAAGTTAGATCTCAAAGAAAGCTTTTGAGGAGGCTGGTAACTTTTGTAATTGAGAGCTCAACGTTTTCAGGCATCTTGGAGACAGACAGCAAAGTAAACTGCTCTGTAGACTTAACCAACCCTCTGCATTCTCCTGTTGTCTTCAGGGATCATTTATCAGACTCATATAAACTTCATCAGTGTTTTTCTTGAGGGAGAAGATCAAGTTTAGTGAGAATTAAATCCTCAACAAAGCCTTAACTTGTCTTTGTTACAAATAAAATTGTGATTCTGTCCTTCATTCTTATTCAGCAGATCCATCTGCGGAGCTCAAATCCACATCTCCCAAAAGCAATTTTTTTCATTTTATGTGATCAGTCAAATTTCTTGACAAGCCTTACCTTTCTATAAGGAAACACAACAATATATTTAAACATGGTTTAGAGCAAAAATACCTAAACTTGGCTTTTTTTATAGCACTCCAATTTCCAAAGCTATTGTCTGGAAACTGAAAGTCAGCTCAGAGATTAATGGTACATAAATTTCAAAACAAAACCAATAATTTTAAAAAATTCCTCTTTAGAGACATATGATTTAAATTCACCAGCCATCTCAAGCAGAAATTAGATTTCTATTTTCTTTTACTTTACTCCCACTTATTCCATAAAGTACACAGCCCAGGCAGGTCTGCTATACACATTCATCCTTTTTTCCTCTCTCCCCTCTTCTCTGCCTATGTTGTGACTTTGGCCGTCAAGCTCTTAAAGCCACATACTTTATTAGTCTGTATTTCAAATAATACGGTTTCTTCTTTTTCTTGCCCCTTAGGCTTCATAAAACAAAAGCAGGAGTCAATGTTACTTTAAACATTTACATTTGAAGGCAAGTAGTGGAAATGTTACAGTGGGAGCCTTGAACTGACTGGATTGTTTCAAAGCTTTTGCATGATTTTGATTGATTGAATTTGCTCCTGGCACTCCTAGTGGTAATGATACTGTGATTATTTAAGCAGCAAGTAAATTAAGGATAGACTGAGCATGCTAACTTCAAATCTCCTGTCTTTCGTCGTCTTGCATTTTCCACAGTTTGTATTCAAGAATATTGCAATGTGCATTGTGTAGCACTTACTGCAGCTGCCATTTCCTTACTTTTCACGTTTGAATTTTGCTGCACATCTTTGTGGAAGTATGCGTATGCTGTTTCTGTGTTGGGAATGTCATAGGCATGTCATGGTGCTAAAATAGTACTGGCACTCTTTAGAGTAGCCAGGCCTCTGTGTCTGTCCTTCACAGAAGAAATTATCAGGCAGCAGACAGCCATGGCCCCTTGCAAGGAAATGGGATAAGGAGGGATCTCGCAGTCTCTGGATGAACAGTTGAACAGTCTGTGGGACTTGTCACAGCCCTACAACATGGTGTCTTGTCATTTTACAATGTCATACAAGTCACTCACAGTAGCAGAGTATTCCCCCTCTTCTGACAGCGCCTCTCGCACTTCCATATGGCACGTTGGTTGCTCCTTCTGGGGGATCCTGCAGGCAGACAGAAGGGCAGGAACCTCTTTCCTCCTTTCCTTTGGGTGAGCTGCCCCACGGCACAGTGTCTTTGCTTTGTTCTAGTCCTACATTTTCTCTTTTTGCCTGTAAGCTCTGGGACTTATCTCCTTAGTCATCCCTGTTCTCTCACGTTGTTAAGAGACAGTAACCTTTTACTTCCATGATATTATGCTGGTTTTATTTCTATTTGTAGTGCTCCTTTTATAACTGTCTTCACTTGCAGCCCACACACAGACATCTTCTTTCTTGTATTCAACATGGTGCAGATAATAATTTCCTATCACATATTTCCCAAATGAATGGGTTTTTTTCAATTTTGAAAAAAAAAAGTATATAAATATCTTCATTTATATCGAAAATTTTAAAGGACGATGTTATTTTTAAATTTGCCTAACAAATACATTATGATTTGAACAGAAGACAGTTGACATGAATTTTTCTGTCACTGAAGAAGAACAAAAGAAATGTAAATAAATAACTTTCTGAGACCCTAAGAAAAGAGATTAAACATGACTTTCACTCTTCAGTTTTGTACCCTTTACCTTTAAAACAGCATACATCATGTTTCTGGAGATTTCTTTTAGAGTCTTCTCAGCTTCAGAGAGAGACGGAAGTGCTTTAAACTCCCCTACAAACAAGATACCAGTTTTTATTTTGGTTTTCTGTTTTGTATTTTATCAAGCATTACAGGAGTTCATGGCATTTTAACTGGATAGAAAATATGCTATCACACTACGAGGACTTATAAAGGCTAAAGCAATTTAATATCAGGCTACAGAGACAAGTTGTTAAAGGGCCATGGGACCTGAACTTCATTGCAGAAAGAGAGCATTTTAAGGGGAATTGGAGCTTAGTAAGGAATTTGTCTTACATTCATCTTCGTAAAATTAAAATTTAAATTTGTATTACTGGTTCAGCAGCTCTCCGGCTACCACTCAAATACCCATAACAAAGATTAAATTGCTGATGAGGATACCTTGGATTTTAGATTACTCTTTGAAATAACAGAAAATACTGGAATGCAAAAAATTACAAGAATACAGAGAGTCTTAGGGATCTATTAAGAAAAAAGGATAAATACAAAACCATTTAAATTATGACCAGGGAAGACCAAGGTCTTTTGATGAGAAAATGCTCCTTCCTGAATTTTTACTAACCTTATAAAACAAACAACCATATCCTGTCCAGCCTATGTACATCACTTACGAAAAAATCTTTGTGATTTAGCTGTTTTGTAGGATGTGTTTAGCAGATACAATTCCAGAATTACAGTTCTTCATTTTACATCAACAGTAGCTGGTTACATGTCATTAGCTTTAATTATAGTTGTGAAGATTGTCTTGATTTCGGGATCGGTAATACAAAGTCATGAGCACTCTTAACTCCAAAGTGGAACTCCAAGAATATGTTATGAGAGTACTCAGCTCCTCCAAAGCCACTGCCTTTGCCATTCACATGTTATTTAGGTACAATCTTTGTAAACCTGTATCATATGGAGTGTTTTTATAAGGCTATTTAAAAATAAATCCTAGGACATGGACAGTGGCTACAATTTTCACTGATTTCAATGAAAGAAGTACCAAATAACATTTGGAAGCAGAGTATTAGAGAATGTAAAAAGCAGACATAGTAGAATCATAAAATCAATTTGATTGGTAAAGACCTTTAAGACCATCAAGTTAAACCGTTAATCTAGTACTGCCAAGTCCACCACTAAACCATGTCGCAAAGCACCACATCTACAGGTCTTTTAAATACCTCCAGGGATGGTGACTCAACCACTTCCCTGGGCAGCCTGTTCCAGTGTTTGATAATCCTTTCTGTAAAGAAATTTCTCCTAATATCCAATCTAAACCTCCCCAGTGCAACTTGAGGCCATTTTCTCTCACCCTATCGCCTGTTATTTGGCAGAAGACACCAACACCCTCCTCACTACAACCTCATTCCATGTAGTTGTAGAGAGCGATAAGGTCTCCCCTCAGCCTCCCTTTCTCCAGGCCAGACAACCCCATTTCCTTGAGCTGCTTCTCACAGGACTTCACCGGCTTCATTGATCTTCTCTGAACTCCCTCCAGCACCTCAATATCTTTATTGTAGTGAGGGACCCAAAACTGAACACAATATTCAATGTGGGGCCTCACCAGTGCCCAGTACATGGTCCTGCCCTGGTCCTGCTGGCCACACTGTTTCTGATACAAGTCGGTCACGACAGAAGATAGAGGAGAATTAACACCATAAATTCTAATAGCTCCTTCATGAGAACCATAGTCTATTATCTAAATGTGTAATAAAAGCTTATTATGAAAACTTATTATAAAACATATCTTTTGTCTGAAAAATATTTTGAAGAATATTTCTGTTACCAGATTAATGTGTTCTTGTCATCTATAATGCAAGTTTTTCTTCTGTCTGTGTGTCCATTAAGATGCTTATGAATCTAGAGTTTCAAATGCATTCACAGATGTACACAACTGACTAGCAAAACAAGTACTTTGTGCTATGGATTTTAGCTCCGAAACAGCAGGCTTGTTATCTTAATACTAAATTGCTCCCAGGCTGAGGATGTGTACACCAGGTTTAATCCACAAATTAATTAAAATGACTGATTTAGAAGCCTTCTGAGAAAAATTTTTAAAAATTGAAAGGACAAGTCGAATCTGCCACTGTTGCTGCAACAATAATAATTGCACTATTGCCTTGGGTAGCTGTTTTTCTGCATATCAGGAGCACTTGAATTGAGATGTTTCACATGCATACGGTCTTCATGGCCATTATTCCCAATGAGATGTTTTCAAACTGGCACACTTATGTACAACACAGTTTCCTTAAAATAATACTAGATATTTTCTTATTTTAAAATCACAGTAACTATTTACCTGAATCATGTGAAGGAATCATATATTTTTGCTGCTGTTTCAAACAGCATTTTACTGCTAATATCATCACAATGATATTGCCAGCTAGGTCTGAAAGCCAGACCTCTTGCACAGCAGGTGTTCTGCTTGATTATGTAAAATAAGTTTTCTTCCCAATAGGAACTACATGAAAGATTGCAGAATTATTTTGCTATCAATTATAAGGGATGAAACATCTGGTTTCTTGCATCAACTGTTTTGTTTTTTTTCAGTAGATTCTCTATTCTTTTTAAGAACTGAAAGAGAAAACCTATAATTCAACATTTCAACTAATAGAAGACCATCATTCTGTCCAAGTAAAAGTAAATGAGCTATGTTATATGAAATTATATGTCTTTAAAGATGCTCTGCTTGTGCTAAAGCATATGCACATACTTTGTAAAGTAAAGCATACAAACTATGTTTCTATGCGTTTGGTGCAAAGAGAACCTAAGCTGAACAGTACTGACAGATTCAGCTTCAGGGAGTACTTGAAACACTAGAGACAACAATATTGTTCACATGAATAAACATTTCAAATACAGAAATACAGTTAGTCATTACATGTTTTAAGTGACATCACTGACTATTGCAGAATACAACCAGGAATGTTATTGAGACATAAATCTTTTCGCATGTAGGTTTCCTGACTGTTTTCTTATGGTAGAAATCTGAGCAAGTTGCAAATGATTCTGAAACATAATTCCTTTTTTTTTTTTTTTTTGTGATAAAAGCAGTAATTACATGAGTATCATTATCTTCCAGTAGATGTGAAAAGGATGCTAGATAATTTAGGAAGACATTTTGCTTTTATTTTCACTGTAGAGATTCTTCTAATCTTTAACTGTTAGCTATCTGCTCTGCACCTGGTGAAACTGATAAGAAGCACTGTTGGGCAGGCCAATAAGTACATGCTGTATGAAAATAGGGTAAAAACACATTAGAATTTCGAAGGTGTTTGTCTTATATGTACATTTAAAAGTAAATCCATAACCATCTTCTTAGGTTCTTATGTGATTTAACATTACATTTAAGTCAATTCTTAAATTGTGACACTAGAATTGCAAAAAATGTTTTATGTCTACAAAAGCAGGTTCTGATTTCTACAAAATTAGGTAAAACCAAAATAATCCCAAAGATTTAACCAAACCAGAATTTAGCCCATAGGATTTATTACAAATTGGAAAAACATCTATAAATCCCTTGTCATGGATGTTACTTTAGAGGAGAAGATAAAGGATGTAAACTTAGATAAAAACAAAATTCATGGAAGAAAAAAACCTTCATAACATTTCCGTGGTTGAGTTTATGTTATGCACTGAGGGTGGATGGGGCACACACCAGACCCAAGCCTAGTGCCACGATACACAGGAACTGGAAATGTGCACTGGAAGCAAAAATGCATGGAGCCTTCCTGGTAGGATCTTTGCCAAGTAGGAAATACCAGAGACAGAATTACACTGCTTCATATCGTGTTTTAGCTCAAAAAGAAAAACCCAGTTCTTGACTGTTCCAGCCTCTTCACCAGATTTTACTAAAAATGTTGCAGTCCCTGGTGAGAGTAAGAAATCACCTGGGATAAATGACTGATAAAACATACACGAGAGCAAAAGCCATTGGGAACTGTCATCACAGGGAGATGGGAGAACCAAAACAGGTGGGTGGATGATTCAAGAACTGAAAAAGGCAGGAGCTCTGCTCTGAAAAAAGCTTTGCTATAAAAAATGAGAGTCTTGCTATATCTGAATCCCATCCTCAGGATCCAAATGAAAACACACACACAAACAAACATCCACGTTTAAAAGAAGAATCTCCTACATCTGTAGCGAACACAAGGATATATTTTTTTTCATGTCTTGCTATATACTAAATGCCCATGTAGAGAAATATGATCTCTCATGGGTTCAGCCTCATCTCAATTCAGTACAGAGAGCAGAAAATATGAACCATTATTGTCACAAACGGAAAATACATCCATATTGACTATGCAGAGGGCAAGAAGAACCAAATGGTAGGGTCTTTGCCAGCTAATAAAGAAAACTTTCTTCCCTCTTTCTGATTCATTGGTTCATTTATCTGTTTGTTTTCTGAACTGTAGCTATTTTTCACAGCACCAATTTAAAATGCCTTCACTCCCTCCACACCCTCAGATTGCGAGGCAATGGCACAACACTTCGAAGAGGAAATGCTGCCAATGAGACACACAGGAAACTCTAGATGAGCCCAGATAACTCCCAAAATTGCAGGAACCGAAGGGTGAAGGGGAAGGAAAATCTGAGCTCAGAGGAGACTGAAGAATTAATTTTAAGAGACAAGGGAATTATCACACAAAGAGCAGCTGTTGTAGATGGAATTACTTGTAACTGAAATGGAGGCATGCTAGTTGACCTTGTATATAAAATATAAAATCAGCAACATATACCTTAAGCAGTAGGTATTTGTAAAGGCACCGTTTCAATGAATTGTGCCAGCAGCCTGGAAGCAAGCAGGCTCGGGGGTGCCTTGGCCGTGTTAAAACACTTTTGTTCCATTGAAAAACACAGACATCTTGTTAATTGTATGTTTTCCTGTTGCAGGTCACTAGAATTAGACTAGCCCAAATTTGTATAGTCAAGATGCCTTTAATCATCAGGGGAAAGTGGGAAGAAAGAATGAAAGGAGAGAGGAAATCAAACCAACACTAAGTAAAACTACTGCCTGATTCCCAGGCATGTAGACAGCAAATAAGATTTCACATGCATTTTTATGGAACAAGTTGATTGTTTGTTTTATTCTCAATAGGGTGCACATGGAAGGCACAAAGAGCATTGAAGTTTAGGGCATCTTTACTATTTAATTCAGTCCGTAGGACTGCATGCATACCTTGACATTCACCGCACTTTGTTACATACGCTACCCCAAAGACTTTGTCTCTCACTTTTTGCGTGACCATAGTAAATGTCTGGGGATGTTTTTCATCTAGTCTTCCCCAACTTGCCAGAAACAAACATTTATTTATTTATTTTTGTGTGAGTAGAGTCATTCAGTCATGAAGTTGACAAAGAAGCATTTTTGAGAAACTACTTTGCAACCCAAATGGTCAATTATCTTATACATTATGTGATTTAATAACTACACTCTTTCCAGGCTCTATATACATGCTCTATCTATGTATAAAATGCATTCTAGGAACTTCTAATACTGCTACCAAACACCAGAAATTCACAGAAAATAATAAGCATAAGATTATTTATTTTCTTCTCTAATAAAAACATAATTCATTTGTTTAATGCTATATAGCAAACAGAAATTAAATGTCAGCAGTACTCTTCTCTTTTCCCTTAATATTTTTTATCCTAGGTTAGCTTGGGAGGGGAAAGAGGCAAAACAATGAATTTGCTATTTTAAAAAATATAGATGAAACAGGACTTCTCTTTTTCTTGTGTGTATAAATTCTTATACAACTGTCTTTTATGCTTTAATGCTCTGTCGGCTAGAACAACAATGCTGTTAAATGTATTCCACACAGAATTCTGAAGAGGTGGTTTTGGGTTTTGATGGGGTTTTTTTGGTAGTTGTTATTGAATTGGCTATCTGATGGTGTGCTCAATGACCTGGCGGACATGCAGGCTGATTTTTCATCAGCCAGATATTAATAAAATCTCTATAGCATGAATTGACCTGTGAGCAATTATTTCAGTCTGCAATAAAAGAATTTCTAAATTTGTCCACCACCCTGAAGACAGGAAAGTGTCATTTCCAGGTGAAAATGATGTTTTGCAGTGTGTGTTTACTGCATTTTGCAACGTGTGTATTCATAACCATTCAATTCAAGGTGGCCACTTTTTTCTTTAACTCGTAACATGAGTCTCACAGCAAAAACTCTTGCTAGACTTAAAAAGCATATCTTTATTCTGTTTGTTTTGAGAATCAAACTACATTAAGAGTAAGCAGGTAGGCATGCCATTTTGAATTTAAAATTTTTCATTAAAATGCCAAATAAAAAAAGGGGGGTAAAATTGCACTAGCCAAGTGACAAGGTAAAATATGTAGCATTACATTGCTAAGCAAGCCTGCCTGTCATATCTAGCAGAGGGGTTTTGGCATCCATTCTGCTTTCGTCTGCATTACTCATCCCATCATCAATGAAGCTTACAACAGACACTGAAATCATGGAGTAGAAGCATTAGTAAATCTGAATTCATTGGTAAACTGCAGCCAAAATCCTTAAAAACTGAAAAACATATATAAAATGTTTACATATATACCTTGGTACTCAGATGCAACTATGAGAGATACCTGAGAAATTGTGTTAGTGAATTAACATCACAGTTTCAAACTGGTGGTAAAACCATATTTTTAGACAAAGGAGAAATGTCTCTGTGGTCTGAACACTAATGGAGTCTGATCATATGTTATAAACCACAGCTTTATTGAGAAGTAAGGAAATTGAGCAACATTGTATCCATATGGCAAATCACTGGCAGCAAGCACAGGATCACAAGCAATGCCATGGCTCCAGTGCACTGCTGGGGACACTTGGTGTACAGGTCGTCCGGCAGTAACAGGCAATCGTGCAAATACCTTTTGAATGCAGGTAAGAACTGTGCAGTCCCTGGCTCCATCAGTGGTCGTGTGTTGGGAGAGGAGCTTACCCTATGTGGACAATGTGGGCAGCATCCTGCCTGCCCTGCCGATACTGGGCAAGGTGTTGGCAGTCTGTCTATGCTGCCTACACTGGTCAAGAGGCAGGGTGTCAGGAGGCAGGGTATCAGTCTCTCAATTCTGTATTTTCACATCTAGGAAATACAAACTTTTCAAATGGCAAACATTGGAACCACTAAATACATAGCAAAAATGCTACACTATCCCAGCATATAGTGTGAACTGGTACTATCTGAACTGTCAGGGCAGCTTCATACTATACAGAATCCTGTATTGTAGGTATGTGTAGAAACATTATGGCCTTAATTCAGCAAAGAACTCAAGTCTGTATCTTGTATTGAATTTTGAGAAGCTTTCCAAACTGTGATGAATCATGTTTGTAAAAATGCCACCTGCTTAAATGCTCTGCTGCATAAGGTTGTACAAAAAAAAACCCCACAAGAACCAATTACCACAGCAGTAAAACTTGCTGCTCTTGAATCTCCATGCAAGGTCCTCAGCAACTGGTAACCAGGATCTCAATGCCCACAATATAGTAAAATATATCATACTCACGTTCTGACACTTCTGTGTAGCTCCTTTGAAAAATACTTCAGCCATGTTTTTTAGTAAAGCACACAATCTATTTACATATCTTCTTAGAAATCTTTCTGCAATGACTGAAATTCCTTATAGCCTTCATCCTTTCCAGTCAGTATCCAGTGTTCACTTTTCCTTTTCTGGGAAATATCAATGAAAAGATCATGAGAATACAATACGGCAAAACTTCAGGCTTCTTGGATGACCCTCACATGTTTAAGAGTAAGTTCTGGCAAAAGTAAAGGAAACCACCCAGATGACTATTGATCTTTCATCAGACAGTTGTGTTGGAGCTTGCGTATCTCAGTGATGCAATTTGATCTTCAATAGCATTATCTCTGAGGTACTGTTCGCAAGACTATGAGACCTAGCAAAATGCCACTCACAGATTGGTATCGTTCTTCAAGTCAGCACTGTAGGAGACTGCTAGTCAACCTCTCCTTCTATCTCAAGATAATTGAACTAGGGGATCACACAGGGTTCAATCCTGTAATTTATTCTGTTCCAACCTCCTTTTGTCAACAGCTGTGGATCTGGGGAAATTCTGAGGTTATACATCTTCGTGTTTGGCCCAGACAGTGTTTTCTTCAGATTCTTTTCAGTCTGGCAGAGGTTGAGGCCTGGATGCTACCCAATGGCTGAAGATCGACTCATGTAAGGCATCTGCTATAGCAACTAATGGAAGGAAACACTTCGTTTCACCAGTTATGTACTAAGCTGCTCAATCAGGTCAGTGGTTGTGTCCAATCAGTGTGAAGTACCCCAGTGCTATGGGGAAGGAATTGCAAAATCTCCACACTTTCTACATTATTGCTTTGACTCTGTGACCCGTTCACCCCTTGTTTTTGGTGCTTTACTTCCTTCTACTGATGATCTAATTCAACTTCTTTTGGTCTGATTTAGCTGGTACCTCCTGCATGAGGTCAGGGAGAGAGACAATGCTCCACCTGGGCTCTGCAATGTTTGCAAGGTACTAAGGCATGCATGTGAAATTGAAACTGCTAACCACACTCTAAAAGTCAAAGTTAACCTAAAAACAAACTCCAAGCTTGACTTCCTGTCATGTTGGAGGTGGTTATTTCATGGGAAAAAATCGTCAGAGTGGTAAAAGCCAGGCACTCTCCAGAACTAACTTGAAAAAAACCATATTCACCTATGACCATGTCTACACCTAGACAGCATTTCAAACAACGTCTCTTCTCTAGTTTTCTGCTGATGGTAAACTGTAATAGCCCAGGCATTTAGCTGACTGCTCACTTCTTTCGGTGTTTTCTTTTTCTTTAAAGCTTCATACACGGATGAGGGTATGGAATCTTGCCTTTTCATTATCAAATATTACTGGCAACATTTCAGACATATAAAAGTGCACTTAATTGCCACATGTAATAAAGAGTACATTTGTCTTCAGATATATTATTTTTCAGACATTTTAAAACAACCTTTAAAAAAGACGGATTGCAATAGTTACCATGTTAAGTTATGAAGATACTATTAATCTTTTTTAAAGAAAGGAAAATCCCATGCTTTCATGTTTAGTAACAGTATTGGTCCTTTTTCTCCATTATCCTTGGTGTCATACAGTCACAGGAGAATTAATTCAGCTCACTAAACATTAGGCATTCAGTGTGATTTGAGACATTGTAAGGCACCAAAATGTCTACATGAGACTGGCAGATATGATTGAAGTATTCTGGGAGATCTGCCACATTTTTTATACTATTCCTTGGATTATTTTGAACCTTCTAATCATAATGTATTTTAAAGTGGGAAAGTTTTAGTGATGTTAATTAAACACAGTTCCTGATGAAAAACTGCTCAGTTTTTAATTTCTGTCCTGAAATAAGATTAATCACTTCTGACTTAACATGTTTATTTTCATCACCCAAGACAGATCTTTAAATACAATGGAGAGAAATAAAGCACTTCTTGAATAAGAATCATCAGACTAGTTTAAAGCATCTTTATAGAATGAGGAGAATCACTCTTTGTGTCATACCATGATATCATTGCCTCTTTCCAGCTTTCCTCCCCAAAATGACCCTTGGTCCTATCAAATGAGTAACCAGTGCTGGAGGATCTGCTATGACTGTCCTAAATGTGAATTTGAAATTCTGAAAAATCAGAGAAATTGAGTTATTATGCAATGGTGTCCTCATAATCACAGTAGAAGAGCAAATTTTTTCAAAGGAGAGGAAAGTTGAAGCACAAAGATCCAGAGTTCGGTGCTATATATTTTTTTGGGGCACATCAACATGAGACCTTTCCTTTTAGCTGCATCTCTTGCAAAATTTCTGACATGACCTTTTCATGCTGCCCTGGTACTTTGATTTACTTTTCTTTTTCTTTCTTCAACTTCTTTTAACACAAATTGCATTTTGAAAAAATTACCGATGGTCTCACCTGAAGGTTTGTTCAGTTTCAATATGGTATCTTCCCTTAACCACTAAAAATACTTGAAATGAATTTATGTTGTGTGTTTAACTGGATGAGAGATCCTTTGGATAGATAGTTTTCCCATGTGTGTATATCACATCTTATGCTGCCAGCACAATACCAAAAATATTCTAACAGTGATGTAAAGATGGTGTTTTCCAAGGTGTTCATCTTTAATGCTAAATGAAGGTAAACTTTCTGCAACTGGGTGAAATTATGAATCACCAAATCTTCCAGGAAAAAAAATAATATTGTTTTGTCATTTCCATTCCACTCTATGACTTTATTGACAAGAAGATCAAAACCAAAGGAAGATGTACACGCTACCTCTAGTTTCTTCCAAGCTGTCAGGGTGAAGAGATCACTGCAGAGCTATCAAGGCTTGTCAGTTTGATTCGCTTGGGTTTGGTGGGGCTTTTCTGTGAGTGTCCCTATTTTGTTGTTGCTGCTTTTTGATTTTATAATCCTCACACGAAGTAGACCAAAACATCAGAGCACAGCAGAAGATATTTTTCTCCTGTCCTCTGAAGGGACTGGAAATCTAGAGAGATGAGCCTTAGTATCCATACAGTCTGTCTTCTGAAATGTCAGACATCTCTAGAGTCAAAAAACAGTTGGTAATAATCCACCACTACACAGTCAGTCTTCAAAGCAGGATACTTTTGAATAAGCACAAAAGAGTGAACAATAGTCTAACACAAAGACATCTTTGCTACCGAATTACATATTGGGAGAAGAGGATGTTTATGAAATACTAGAGGTGGCAAGACATCATAGCGGAGATTGTTGCAATGTCAGAAGTGCGCCTTTTGCTCCTAGTGGCTATTTTTGTCATATTTTTTGTTTCGCTTACTGTTGAGTGCTACTAAACCTCCCAGCTGTTCTAGTACACAAGGTACCCTGCTAACAAATGATACTGTTGGAAGTCTGTGGTTTTTGAAGCCACCAACTTCAAGTGTGACTGCAGCTCACAGTATGTGGTAAGTGTAGTGATGTTCTTAAAAGCACTAAAGGTGATTAACTGCCACCTCCTTCTTCAGCACACTAGTCAAAACTAGTCTTACAAATATTCCAGGCAAGCTAACATCTAGCTTCTGTTCTTGAGGTGCTCTTTTGTTCATTGGTGACAGCATTTGACTTGGCAAACTGGATAGTGTTTGCTGTCAGAGTAATATCCTGTGCCAATAACATGTTGCACTCCAAATAGTGCAGTCTACATCAACTGCTTAAAGGACTACAGTGCTGTCATTCTTAGCTTGACTTTGCCAACGACTTCTGTGAATTGCTTACAGCAACATTTTTCTGCTGTGATATAGATTGTATTTTCAAATTTCATTTATGCTTGTATTCACAAAAGCTCCTAGGTACCCAAAGCAGCACTTTCACAGAACTCAAGCAACCCAGTCCAGCCACAACTCCACGTCTCAGGTGCTGGGAAATTTATAGATGTCCATATTTTCACTACCTTTGGAAACAAACTGTGTACTCCCGTACACATATGGGCACTTATATCATGGTCGGGCATTGTAGTTTCCTATTTATTTCTCTCATAAACCTATTTCATGTATTACCTATCTCCGTAACTAATTTTTATAGCAATAAACTCAACACAAAAGTGAAAAAATCACACCCACACCTTAAAGCATGTCACTACAGTAATATATGTAATATTTCTGAGAACAGAGAAAGCAAGAAAAGATAAGCATGACTGTAGGTAACGGAGCCACTAACTAAGAAGGTGAGACTTGGATTCTGACCCATGTTTCTAACACAACTTCACAATTTTCTCTAAAACAAACACTGAACAAGCCTTAATCTCATGTCATTGACAAAATTCCTCAAAAGTAATCATGATGCTTCTCCTTTCCCATCACCCAAACCTTGATTTCCTTCCTATGTCCTTCATGAAAGAGTTTGCTTCAGGAGTCTTTAAAAACCCAACTGCAGTAGGAGTGAATGTGAGATTGAGTACCAAACTATTTAGCAGCATCCCATGTCAGTGTGTCTTCTCAGAAAACATTTAGTTATTCATAGGGTTTGGTGATATGCAAGTCATGATTCTGGAGATCTTGGCAGTGTCTGAACTTTGGACTTCAGGATATACACACAGGTGAAAATGACCACAAATTTCATACAGACATCAAAGCTGCTTAAAAGTTTTCAAAAAATGGTGCCCTGAGTTTAAATGCATCTTCTATATGAAAACCAAAATGTCCTCCTTATATGGAATGCAGTTTCTAGAGCATATAGATGTCTGAGTCTTCAGCTGTAGATAAGGTATGGTAACAGCAAAAAATGATTTTTGGTCCTTGTTTTCTCCTCATTTCCTATACTGGGCTCTGCAGCACTCTCTGTAGATTATAAAAACAATATAAGCAAGAGATTTTAAATAATAAAACAATGGAAGAAATACCTAAAATCATTTCCTTGAACTAGCTTGGAAACACACAGAATAAGTCTGTGAGTCTTCAGGATGGATGGATCCAGATTTTCAGCTCACAATTCTCTCACGTAAAAGAGATATGAAAAATTAGACTCCATAAACTAGGAAAGGTATGGCTAATGCCTTTTTCTAGAATGCTTTGCTCTATCCCTCCAGTGACTGCTAAGTTCTCTAATTAACGGCTTAAATAACACAAACATGCACAACCCTCGGTACCAAGCAGCTGAATTGTCATGGTGCAATACTGCAGCTCCATTCCTTATCTCACTGCATATTTTCTATTTCTCTCTTTTCTACAAAGAAAATACCTGGGGAATGAATCCTCTGGTCCACTGGTCTTGCTCACAAGCTTGGTATAAACCGTTCAGCACCAGAAAGCAGCCATTTCTGTATTGTTCTCTTATACTGTCACTCCCACTTTGCTGATGGCACTCAGCCTTTCCAGTTAGTAACTGAATTATAATTGAATAAGAATAAAATTACATTGAATAAGAATAAAAATGGAACTCAACTTTAAAAATTAAACTGTTCTCTTATCAAGACAATCATTTCAAAGGTGCTAAAATTCATGCACATTCTGTGAAAAAATCTGGCTTTTCTATGTAGCTCTGGCCTTTCCGGAGTTTATAAGACATTCAATTTCAGTTTCTTGCATCTTCTTATTTATTAGTTAAATAGGTCTCAGATGAGAGAACTTTCTGCTATTTAATTGTTCCTGCAAATTTTTTATTCTCCTTGGGGGTGATGTAACAAAGGACAGAATTAAATTGATGTTTCTATCTTGACAATCAAAGACCCAATAAAATAGTATCCATGAAGAAACTTGACCGTTCAAAATATAGAACAAAGTTTCAGTCTGTGAGTCATCAAGGATTTAATTATTTTCATTCAATGGGCCTAGAAAAATAAATATTTACATTAGAGGTAAGGGCTTTAATGTTTCAACATTCTATTTGTCAACCTAATCAAAATGCATTGATTGATGTATAGACTTAAATCACTGCACAGAAAACAGACATCTGAGTATTTTATAGCCTCTTCTAATTTTTTTTATATTACTATAAATGATCTACTGATTATTGTTACATATCCTGTGCACATTTTTAAACTGATGATGCTGTAATTTACCTCAGATTGTGTTAACATGAATAAGAAGATATTATAAGATGCCTTTAATTGAGTTCAAATTGGTTGACTGGGCATAAAATGATGTTAAATGAAATTTCAGTTTACAGCTAAGTAGTTTATTATTTGGCTATAAACCAAATTGGCTCAAATTGTTAAAAGTTGCACATCAAAATGAGTTAAGGTGAAAATGGAAAGCAAGTTAACTGCTTCTGGTGTGTGAATTCACATTTTTAGCTTCTGTTTGTAGTGTACTTGTGGATAATATCAGTACAATGAACTTAAGAACAATATCTTAGATGAGAAATTAGATTTATGACCACAATAATAGTGTTACTATAGGAACAGTGAACCTTTCTACCTTTGTGGAAATAGAAGTTTCTTTAAGAGCAAATATATTAACACCTAAATAATCTTGAACACTGTGATCCAAACACTTGGTGTTTCCTACTTGGTAACTATTACAATTATGGAGGAGAGGAAGAAAATACATGAATTACTGTTTCATCTAAGTACGTCATGAGTATATCATTAAGCTATATTTGCAGTTGTTACATAAAACAATACCCTATCAGATCCTTCTGACATAGTCTGTGCTGAAAATATTTTAAAATGCAATAATTATAGCTTCTTATTCTCTGCTTTGCACATTGTATGGTGCTTACACCTGCACAAATTAGTGTGAGAAGTAGATAATAGCGTTAGGAAGGCATGGGACTGTGGAGGGAAGGCTGACTTTTCTTGTCCATGGTGAAACCGTACTTCCTTTCTGCAACATGGGAGGACAAGGAAGGTCACATCACTGCTAAAAAGTAGCTCTTGCGTTCCCTAGGGGCATGCTGACACTTACCAGAAGAGTTTCTCATATTCACTACTCTACCCTGTCAAGCAGATACCCTGGAGATTCCACTGTTAAAAAAAAAAAAAAAACAATTTTGTGAAACTTGAAATTTTCTGCCAAATTGAAAATTCAGAAATATAAAAATAATATGAAAACAATGTTCTCTCTCTTCCCTGTGGAAGGATTATGGACATTGTTAGATCCAGCTGGTTTTGGATATTAGAAGGTTACCCAATTGCTGGCTTTATAATACTAAAACAAATGGAATAAATGGTGCCTCAATAGTGTGAACTCTTAGGCTTCTGTTTTACTAGCATTAGACAACTTTAAATGGCACTCTACAATGCAATTTAGTGCAAATTCACTGAACAACTTATAAAAAGGGGATACAATTTTTTTTTTCAATAATTGGCAGTCTTATCAGAATCTACCTTGCTATGCAAACTGCAGTCCAAATGCATGTGTATCCATAGTGTGCAGAAATACCAGCAAACTGTTTCTTGTAAGACCTCTGAGCAGGTAAACCCTGCTATGCCATACATTTCAAACATATACTCTGAACTATACTGAGATGACCTTACCTACCACAGTGAAAGATGTTATACCCCTGTCTCCACCCACTCCACTGGTCTTTGCCAGCACCTCATGAGGGGAGGTCAGACAGAGAGGATGGTTATGAATGCATTCTAGAACACTACAGCATCGTGTGCTCTAAGGAAAAAAGATTTGTAAGCAGCCTAAATATAGATTACATATTCAATTCGAAGAAAATTCAGGCTGCCTCTGAGGATAATAGGAATGCCAGACATCGAATTTAAGGATCATTGTGGATTAAAGTTACTCCCAGGACTGCACAGCTTTGTTAAAATGTAGAAGTAACACGTGATGAACATTCTCAAAATAAATGAACACATTTCTATTGTATTCTAGGAACTGTATTTGAAATGCATTTCACATGCATATTAGAAAGTCAGAAAGATACTTGAAGAAATGGAAATATTTTTAAGCTTACAAAAAGTTTGCAATTTTCTGTGTGGTTATTTCCTTATTGGAATCCCATTTTATAAATCTGTGAAAGGGTTAAAATGGATGCTTTTCTGATAGCATATAAGGAATTGGTTTTTATTAAACTGCAATTCAATTCACTAGAAGTGTTTTGTTATTAGAACACACATTGTAACCCTTCTCATAACAATTAATATGCATAAATGACACAATAAGTTACAAAATAATGAAAATGGTGTTCCAAGCTGTAGCAACAATAGTTGCCAATTTTCTAATTTTTATTTTAATAGCTCTGCTCATGATACCAAAATATGAGTTGTATTGCTCTTTCTTCTATAACTTCTCTTCAAATGTTCATAAACCAGCCATAAAACATCTGCTTCTGGTTGTCTTGGTATAGTTCAAAACTGAATTTAAGAAAGGAAAGAAAAACTTATTAGAACTTTGATATTAAAGCTTCTCCTAACACAATGAATAATCCTCACTGCTATAGACACGGATGGATAAAATACTACCTGTAAGTGCCTATGTACAGGATCTGGCCTTGAAGTTTTGTGTTGGTTATAAATACAGTCTAAAGGGACAGATTAATCAATTTTGGTTTAGTTTTGGTCTTACTGTTGATAATTTGAGAATTTAGACATTATATGTATTGAAATAATTTGTGCTTTCAGTCTGAGCAGATAGCAAACATTTCTTATATTGGAATAGAAATCCTATACTGATAATATTGCCTTATTTTAAAAAGTTTATGAAAGTCCATTTAGCTGGCAAGTGGAATCACAATTGTAGGAGTTATTTTCTTTGTCCACAACTGAAAGTCTTTTACATTTGAGATTCATCTTTTAAAATTTTCTCTAAGATTTTGGACTGTTTTGTTTCCCAGGTGCTGTGCTATATGTTATACCATACAAGTTTCACTTTTCTTGTGTTTCTTACTGCTTTGCTTTGTGAAAAAATCATGATCAGCTGTTTTAAATTTCATACCAAATTCTGCTACATTTGTTCTTACTTGGTAACCTAAAAAAAAAAAGGTTTACTTTGTTTACTTTTTAGCTTGAACCTGGATCTGGAATCTTCAAAGTTAACAATGAAAACTACTATTTTTTTTTTTTTAAACATAACAGGTTTACCAGCCTGTGGGGTTTTTTTTCTGAATTCATGATTCTACCTTGTTAAGAACTTCATGTTAAACTAAACTCCTATATGCCTACAGTGAAATGTAAAGGAAAGGGTTCCCATACTCATAGAAAATACAAAACATTCCCTCATCCATTTACACAAATATTTTTCTGTAATTTAAATTACTGGTTTTAAATTTGGCTAAATAATTTGTAATAAAGTAAAAATAATATAAGTTTTACTGAAAATATATTTTTTCTATAGAAATAATTTAAGGAAAAATATGTATGTCAAAATGTGAGCTTGAATAACTTCATAACAAGTTATAATTCTAGATTTAATGATTGGTGAAAAAATAATTATTTGAACTATAGGTTTGAAAGTTTTTCGAAAATGTATAGAAAATCTTACTGTCCTTAAGCAAAGCCATAAATTTTACAGGATAATAAATTTTTTAAAAAAAGAAGGGAACAGATATAAACAGGTTTTAGTAACACAGGATTTACAAATTAGGCTACATTTTTTACATTTGAGTAGAAGGACTAGACAAGTCATTCTGACGACTGTGATTGTTGGCAGCTTTGGACCAATACTTCTCATAAGAAAATGTTTCATCTCCTGTAGCACATACATGGAAATGCAGATGAGATTTAAAAGCAAAGCTGTCTGGCAAATGACCAATTCCACGCGAAGAATGTTACTGCTATATTACAAATCAGAATATATTTCTAAGTAAAAGGGTGCAGCAATTCAGGCTGATATTTATGTACCAACAAATCATTCAGTATAGTCACTACAATGTTTACTTAGTCTTTTTTTAAGTTTAGTAAGTCCATTTCTGTGCTTTTCAAACCTAACTGATCTAGAGAATCTTCACATTTAGGAATAGAAGCGCACATGTACACCTTTTTTTTTTTTGGCCTGGTCATTCTGTCTGAATATAGTTGCCAACTTCAATTTCAAATATGGATTTTTGCTTTATGAGTTCCATTTTGTGCTATTAAAACCTAACTTTAGACTTTAACAATACTTCCTCCGTGTTTAATGTCATGATCTTGCAATTTTGCAATTTCTTTTTATCCACACAGCAAAGAACTAATGCAGCTAGTATCTACCTTTGACTTCTGCCCTAGGCTTCATTATACCTAAAAGTTTGTTATGGTTTTCAAAATAATAGACACATATAACACAATTAAATTTTACTGAATTACATTAAATTGACATATTTACTTGCCTTATAATTTTAAAAAATACCCCACTTCACATATCGGTAATAGGTCATTTATAATCACAGTAAGAAAGCAGAATTCTAGTGGTTAAGCCTTCAGAGATCAAGAAATCATTACATTGTCCATTTTCAAGTTCAGCTTCTGGTCATCTGTTTTGTCTTCACCATGACAAAGGGTAGTTGTCTGTTCAAAGTTTCTTATGTGATTGACCACAGGGTTGGTAGGGGCTTCTGGTTTCTCAAGCTAGTTTTCCACTAATCTTATAATCCTTTTTCATAAGCATACTGTATTTCATGTTTTAAGATGTCAAGGTGTTTTCTATTGAGACCTTGTCAGTATGTTGCTCTGAAACCTGTTACTCTGATACTTAGAAATTTTAATAAAAGAGAATCACTCACTATATAGCTTTGCAATGTCTGTAATAGGAGAATGTTTGACAGAAACCAGGACTTAGAGGACATTATGACTTCGCAAAGTATTCTAATTTGTATTGGGAAACCCTCCTCAAGCAAAATGTCCCAGATTTTCTAGTGTACAATGCTAAAAAACAGAGGCAAGAGAAAGGTGAATTTGAATCCCGAAGAGGCCATCTATGCAGTCCCTAGCCACACACATTCATTTGATTTCAGTATATATAGCTGCTATAAAACTGGATCATTAGATAACTTTGTATGCATCCCAGCCTGATATTTACTACTTCAGACACCTGAGAAGCTATATGGATGGAATGCAGCCAGACATATATTTAAGCAGATTTATCTCCTGCCTGTTTGTGATGGGATCCTTCTTCTGGTATTCTTCAGGGAAAGGGGTGTAAATCCACAAGGAGAGAGATGCAGTTTTCCAAATATCCCATAGGAAAGTAGGGAAAAGACTTTGGTATATTCTCGTCTTGACTAGTAGAGCACAAAAATTTTCACAGTAATTTTTATTACAGCTGAAGATTTTTTCTTATTGATAAAGAAACAAACTTATCATCTTCCTTTCAGACCTTACCAAGTTGCTCACCACATAATGTGATTCTTCACTTTACAGGAGGGAAAGGGACATTATTTACAAACTACTATATAATGTGCATGGAAATTGAAGTGCATCAAATCAATTCAGCTCCTTCCCCATTTATTACCTATATAAGCTTAGGGATGGTTTTTTCCTGCCCTGAATTATTTTAATTTGGATAGAACCATGATGTATGTTGCAGCTTGCTGAACAATTTAATATTTAAAATTATATAGATATTAAAATACTCCTTCAAGCCATGAATAATAAGTAAACATTTTGTGCACCTTAGAATATAAATGTAAATCTATCATTTCATTTTGCCTTTAACTAAGAAGTTATTTTTATTTTTCACACTAATATGTTCCACTATTTCAGGTAAAAAAACCCAGAAAAATTATCATGCCAAATTTTTCCAGTTAATTAGCAAGCAGAAATCTTGATGAACAGCAGGTATTTTTATGTTACCCATGAATAGTTCTATCTTCTGTTCATGCTTATTTCTATTATCTTCCAAAAAATCTATGAGCAGAAAGCAGCTGCATGCTGGCTTATTGACAGGATTAAAGGAAGCACACAGATAAAAGAAAACAATGTACTTGGGGAAATAACTCTTTTTGCCCATAAAATATACATCACTTATTCATAATTGGAATGTGCTTTGGGATTTCTTCCTACACTACATAAATATCTGCAGTGCTACTGCTTTTCTTGAATAGAAAGGAAAAGAAAAAAATATTTTTAAAAGAAGTATAAGAATCTATTCCTGATTTTTACTTTACATATACTATGTGCTATAATATCACTGAGATACTGTACTTGGCTCTCAAAGCAAGTTCTGTAATATCAGAATTGCATTAACTTTTCAAAGTATCTTCAAAGAAAGACAGAGACACATGGAGCCGAGGTAAGCCTGTGCAGACCCCTCCAGAAAAAAACCACGTAAGTCATTTGTTTCACTTCTCATACAAGTATTTAATCATTTATTTGTTGACATTTATAAAAGCCTTCATTAAAATCAAAATTATATTCTCTGAGCATCTAGTAATGGAATTATCACTCAAGCTAATATTGACTCAGTAGCTTTATGGAAGTCATTTGAAACAGTTACCTGTTAAAATGTCAAACAAACAGCACTAACAGCAGCATCTAGATCCAGGACTATCTTTCTCTGGGTGCTTTCTATAATTTATGAACAAAGTCATCACTATTTTTACTTTCCCTCTTTTGCTGCACAAGTCGTGCATTCTTTTCGGCAGAGCTCAAAGCTCTGAAGGCAGCTGCCACCTCGCCATGCTGGGGAGTGGGCAGCCTGCTGGGGAGGGCACTGAGGAATGTTGGTTTCAATTCTTTCAAACAGAAGGAGGAAATGAACTTGGATCTCACCTTTTTCGGGGTAATGTTTCAACTGGTAAAGTGTAATGTATGAGCTCTGCAAAGTTATCACTGCCACTCGCTGCCTGCTGTGTTTTAGAAGCGTAGGTCTGTCTGAGTTTCCAGAAAAAAAAAAAAAAGAAAAGGCTCAGCTGCATTCCTTTGAAAGGGGGATCAGAAGGAGATGCAAACCTGAGGCAAGTAAGCCATAAAGATGGACAGCAGTTAAGACTCCATCCTGTCCTCAGTATGTCCCTGCTGGCCGGCTATAAGTAGATCCCTGTTCAGCAGTCTGATTTCTCTGAGGGTTGTTCAGTCACCTATAACCTTTCCTGTGTATTGTCTATGGATCCTGTGATTCCATCACAGGGCTCTGCATTTCAGACAGCTCATATGGAAACAGTAGGCATTTGAATCCCTGATACAATGGTACTTAAATTTTAATTTAGAAGTAACTCAGATACCTAGCATTAAGCACTCCTCTCTTATTATTCTTTTTCCTTCTTTTTGGGTCTTTTCTTTCAAATGCCCATTTTTAGTGTGAGTTTTGACTGCAGGAACATGCTACAGTTCCATACTGTTAGAAACATATCAGTATTTTCATTAAAAATAAAACACGGCTTTGAGTGATTTATAACATAGTTGTAAAAAATGAACTTCAGTAGAAACATCGTATCTATATGGCCTGCTTGGCCCAAGGGGAACACCATGTTCAGAAAAGAAGCATGTTTTTTTTTCCTTCACAGAATATGTTTAGGTATATGTGACAAGCTTTTTGAGCTCATAAAAAATGGAAGAGTACCAGTGACCTGTTTGACCAGTGATATAGTTTGCTGACACCTTCAACCTTGACCTAAAATAGTTCAAATCTTTTCCTAAGAAAGCAAATATGCACTATTAGTAGTGCAAAATAATCCTGATTTATTGTGACTCTGTAATGGGTTAATTTAAAGAACTATTCACTGAGATCACCCAATATATGTGACCTTGAACAGATTTTATATAAGGAATCAAAAGCAGAAAAATAACTAGATGAAAATAAAATGCAGTATGTTCCCACATCAGACTTTCACAGATATTTATACTAAACTGACATTATTTTCATACGTGATTTGGAAAGTAAACTGACAAGATGAATTCTTTCTTAATTCCTTTGTTGGTAGAAATGGATCTCTAGAAAGTCTGTCTTAACTGTGAGAGAATTATCCCATAAGAAAATGAAGGGGAAAACAGTAGGTTGTTTTTCTCAAACTCCCAAGATAGTTTGATGCATGATGATATTTGCAATATAAAAGCTTGTGAAGGTTCCAGGCACTACTGATAAATTTAGCATTCTGCAGGGCAAGGGATTCAGGCAAGCCAAAAAGTCTAAATTATGCTACAACCCACTTATCCTTTACAACAGACCAAAAAAACCCCAGGACAATACAAATATGAGTTAAGTGTAGCTTTGCTTTGTCTTGTGGCTGTATAATGGCTGCATTTTGAGAACACAGTCTTAATCAATGTGCTTTAACACTGTAAGAAGTTACATGAAGAGCTGCTTCTTGTTTTACACAAGAAAAAAATCCTGTCAGCTCAGATTGATAAACACAATTAGGCAATTAATATTATTCCGTATACATCTCAATCCTAATCAGGTCTAAAAGAGTCATGTACACCTTGCATGACACTTTGACTTTAAGTAATTAGGGCTTATGGAAAATGCTAGGAAAGCCCATGTGTCCAGCTCTGCCCTTGACTGTTTCTCCCTATTTCTGATTTTACAGAAGTCTTTCTACACATCCTGCTTTTGTCATAAAAGGAGAAACTTGGCTGAGATTATTCCATTCTTAATGACTCAGTGTTACCTCTCTGGTTCTCACCGGCACCAGTCTCACAGACCCCTTCTGTATTTTTCACATGAGGAAATTTCCCCAGGAACACTGCAAGGCACTGGCCAGTGGGTATTGAGCAGGAGCAGGCAGAACAGAAATGTCTGTGTGAAAGCCTCTTGAGACAGCCTGTTATTCCTGGGTTTATTTTGTGAGAACAGAGATGAACTCTAAAACACAATACAAATAATTGATCTGAAGACATGTCTGGCATGTGAAACTTGAGTTTTTCACTGAATTAATCACTTCCCATACTCATAAATATCAGAATTCTAACACAAGGGCATCCAACGTTAATGTGATATGACCTTTCTGCTCTCCTGTCATTTTTGCAGTGATATCAAAGAAGCCTGAGACTACAAAAAGTTGTGACATCAATATTCAGGGTATAACTTCTGTTAAAAGAGTCAATAAATAATTCAGGATTACATTTGGAACTCAATTCTTAGCACATTGTGCTGTGCCTGTCACACTCTCTTTTGGTGGTGCTGGTGTGGCAGTAGGGAAGCCCAGTGGCACTTTTTTTGAAGCTTTGCAGGAATCATAACAGTGCTGCTGTGTGGTGAAGCAGTAGGCTTTACTCTGTTCTTAGGACTCTGAAAAATGCCACTTCTTTACAAAATTTAATCAATTAGTATTAGTCAGCAAATGAGGAAAAACTCAGGCTGGAAAGTGAAAGAAATGAACTATTAATCACCGCGGAAAATGGGGAGTTAGGGTACAATGGCCTGAAGGGAACTTAAGGCTAGACCCTGGAATAAGTTTGTGGCAATGTGCTCAATTCAGATGTGACAGGTGATCTGAGCAAATCAATGTAATATTGCCACATGCACTGAACTTGTTAAATATAACATTAGGAAGAATGACAAAATCACTAGTCTTTCAAATTCAGATATTCCATGCTTTCTCTATGATTCCTCTAGCTGTTGATATAAAGAGAGAGAAGGCTTCGTTGGAATACAGTAGGGTGAGAAATATATTTTATGTCTTGAAACACATACTAGAACCTTCCTGGAATGAGGACAGAAATCACATTTCTTGGTAATCCTGTTATTAGAAAAGACATTTCACAAAAACTGTGACTTCTGATTCAGAGTACTTTGTTATTATCCATAGGGAAATGCTACAGAAAGCAAGCTCCAGAGAATTTAAATAAATGGACTGGAAAAACAGGACAAGAAAAAAAAGAAAAGGAAAATTTAAACATTCTCTGCAGAATTCTGCATAACAATAAGTAAGTGTAGAAAGATGACACTGGATATTGGATTTTAAGATTCTGTTTCAATATGTCTGGATCTCTACACACATAGACCTTTGTAAACCAAAAGAAATAGCACCGAAAGCAATTATAACGTGTTATAAAATTATGTGAGCCAGAAGATAATTGTGTCTAACATTGTCATTCTGGTGCAGGAGAACTGCTAACAAAGGTTTGTGAGCCAGTTTCAGCAAATGGACTATATACATGTGGAATACTATAGGCCAATCACATGGTGGAACCAAAGAACTGACACTTTTTTTCAGTGAGAAAAAGCTTACAAGTGGAATTTATATTCACAAGTTACTGTGGACATCGTAGACTGTAAAAAAATAAGCACCATATTTACTTAAGATAGTGTGTGTACAATACAAGTACAATAATTCTGAGCCTGCAGATGAGTAAAGTGAAAGGTGAGAATTTCATTTCGTTAAACATCATGGAAAAAGAGAGAAATTTAGTTGTTTTCTAGGGCTTGGACTCCTGAGTACCTAAGTGGAAGATATTTTGAAATAATGACAATAAAGTACTAAGTTTTTTTGATTCCTAGCAGGACTGCATAGAATCTTTCATATTGTATCATACTGGGTGTCCATGGCAAGGTTTTAGTAATGGGAGGAATGCAGGGGCTGTGAGAAGAGGCCAGGGCCTGTACTGTGCCAGACACAGCCCAGCCAACTAAAGGCCACAGCTGAGCCCATCAACAAAGTTGGAAGTACATCTGTGAAAAAGTATTTAAGAAAGGAGGGGAAATGACAGATGAGAGAGGGAGAAAAGAAAGAGTGACAAATGGCAGAGGGAACACCAAAGTCAGAGGAGGTGCTCCAGGTGCTGGAGCAGATGTTTCCTGCAGCACAGAGAGGACTCTGCACTGGGGTAGAGAGATATTCCCAAAGGAACTGTGGCCCATGGAAAACACACAATGGAGCTGATTTTCTCTGACAGGACTGCAGCTCATGGAAATGGCCATGCTGGAGCATAGGGAAGTGTGAGGAAGAAGGGGAAGCAGAGAGAAACGGCTGCAACTGACTTAAACCCCACACCCCAGTCCCCTTGCACAGCCTGGGGGGGCAAAGGGGCCTGGAGTGTAGGAGTGAAGTTGAGCCTGGGAAAAAGAGAAGGAAACATAGGGGGTTTTAATATCTGTCTTTCTGTTTCTAACTACCCGATTTTACAATTAAATATCCATTTTGACTAGCTATAAATTAAGTCAGTTTTCCTCGAGTCTATTTTGCCTCTGACAGTAACTGGCAAACTATTTCCTTGTCATCATTTCGACCCATGAGCTTTATCGTTCCCCTGTATTTTTTTGTTGTTGTTGTTTTGTTTGTTTGTTTGTTTCTATTTTCACCCTTTATCCTGTTGAGGGAAGGAAGAAGGGAGGGAGCAGCTGCGTGGCATTTTGGCTATTTACCAAGGCTAACCCACCACATCTCTAGACAAATTCAAATCTATACTTTTTAGCATTGCCTAACTGTGTAGTTACATTAACACTACGAACATAAAGCTTTTGTGATAAGCATTTTTGTTTGTTTGCAAATTTGATTGCAGTTGAGGATTTTTGGTGGTTTGAATGGTAACATGTTATCCAGAGTCACTTATATACTTTACAAACTTTTTAAAACAAACAAACATTTTGCAGAATCTGTCAAAAATATTTTAAGTAGCTCCATCTCTATATGAAATGCAATACAACTGTAGCTGTTGACAGAATGGAACTAACCTCAGCGGCACTTTGCAGCAACTTGTTGCTTTATTCCTCCAGTACATTCATCTGGAAATTCTCCAAGATGTCAACCACATCTGTGGTGATTGTGGATCTGTCATTTGAAAATACTCAACAGACTGCAGACACAAGCTGCATTCCCTGCCAGAAATGCCAGCTCTAGCTGATGTATCAACGACCATACTTTGTCATAAAAAAAAAAGTTTTGAAAAAAGAAATCAAAGTATGGATTAAAATGTAGTGGGGATTACATGTTTGTTGCATAGTATATCTTGGGTTTTAAAAAAAAGATACCGAAGTAAACAGTGTTGTCCATTTCACTGACATTATGGTCAGAAGGCACAGATCTGGTATGTGGACAACTGGCATTAGTGCTGTGCAAATACTAACAGATTTTATTGAATTAGAAATACAGAAGTTTTGTGGTAAATCATGTAAATCACAGTTCTTATACATGAAAATCATAATTCTTATTAAAAATAAATCTTTGTTTGGCCAACAACTAATTACTTGTGTTTAAAAGCAATTAAATGTTTTCATTGCAACGTGGACAGGGAAAGACATGAGTGTACAAGAACCAGCTCCCCAGACCAGGAAGGAGAGGGAAGCTGAGGCTATGCCATGCCTAGCTATGCAATTCAAGTGTTCCCATGGAAGGTAAGAAACATGGATTAAGATCACCCGCTTGTTTTATTAAAAACAAATGTTTACAACACCACTATTTTTGCTCTTTCTCAACCCAGTGAGTGTGCTAACCACTAGACTATAGAGGATCCTCAAATAGGGCTTTTTTTGGTCCTTGCTGCCTGCTTTAAAGAAAATATTCAAATTCCCCTTTGGTCAAACTAAATCTGGTCATACCATGTAGCAGTAAGGGTACAGAAACAAACAAACAAACAAACTTTTCTGTTCAAAAACTGAATTATTGAATTGTATTCATTGTTTAAGGGGCAGTTGAACAATTCCTTAATAATATGCTTCAACTTTTTGGTCAGCCCTGAAGTGGCCAGGCAGTTGGACTAGATGATCATAGTAGATCCCTTCAAACTGAAATTTCTATTCTATTCTATTCTATTCTATTCTATTCTATTCTATTCTATTCTATTCTATTCTGTTCTGTTCTGTTCTGTTCTGTTCTGTTCTATTCTTATTCTCTTCTATTCTATTTTCTATTCTATTCTGTTCTGTTCTGTTCTATTCTATTCTATTCCTTTCCTGAATATGAATTCTTTTTGTATTCCAGATACACACTATAACAACAGGTCTCTTTTATTAACAGTATCAAAATTCTGTTGTAAAACTAGTTCACCTTTATAATAAAGCCTCTTCTAATTGTCATTCTCAAAATTTCTTGACTACTTGTGTATTTTTAAAATTACGTTTTTTTCCCAGACAATTATTTTTTGCAGAATTTCACTGACATTTTTTTATGAGTTTCAGTTTGA
This sequence comes from Caloenas nicobarica, assembly GCF_036013445.1. NCBI lineage: Eukaryota > Metazoa > Chordata > Aves > Columbiformes > Columbidae > Caloenas > Caloenas nicobarica. Next base: position 18,186,745 of record NC_088245.1, read on the forward strand.
CCAAAATTTAATTTTTTGGAAAGTGAATCCAAAAATATTCATCCAGCCACAATGATAATGAATATCTTAACTGAAATCTGTTCTCAAAAACTCTTGAAGACAATAGCTTTCAAGACTCACAAAATATTAGTCTTTTTTTTTTTAGTGTCAGTTACATTTTTTCTTAGAAGTCACCTTCCACATTTTTAATTGTTTTTTAAAATTGTTTACCAGTGCACAGCTATTTTCATTTCATGTTGCTAGAATAATGTGTAATAGGCATGCTGATACTAAATGAACTGATGGTTTCATACATCCAGTCGTCACTATTAGTAAGTCACAAATTGCCAACTGTTACCACATCATAAAATCCCAGAAAGACATACTATGCTAAGTGCGGTCAAATAGTTCAGGTATCTAAGATATCAGTGCGTGATAACTTTTGGCAGACGCTAACTGTTTAAATAGCTCTCAAAAATCCCAATAATTATTACTTAGCCTGCTATCACAATTGGTATCCCTGCTGGCAGGGAAAAGCAGCCAAAATCAAAGTGGGTATGGAGTCCAAACTGACCTCACATTCTTCAAGTATAAAGTCAACTCAAATTGGAAAATATTGGAAGTTTTCCCTGCTGGTCTCTGTTTTCTGTATAAACACAAGTTCTCACTTTTTAAGGCTTTGTCACTTTTCAGGAATGTTAATTTATCTTTAAAATAAACTCAGAGAAGAAGGGACTTCTGTGATGTTTGGAGGAGCATCTTGACTATGTTACTGAAGACAGGCAACTTCATGACTGTCATTATCAAAGGATCTCAGTATTTGACAGTCATCTTCTAAACGATGCTGAGCAAAAATGACCTGCTCTTTCTCCATTACAGACTGAACTGATGAAGTGACTCAATATTTTCATTCTAGGACCAACCATTTCTCTCTATTTCATTGGTTTCAAAACAACCAAGAACATAAAACCATCATAGGAAACATGTAATATAATTATGCAAATCCCTATCCAAATATAGTGCCCTGAGCCACACAGAATGAGGCTTCTTAACAGACATCACAGGTTTGCATCTGGCAGGAAAGTAAACTGTAAAGGAGCATGGATGATCACAGTGAATCCTTAAAGTGTGTATAGATATGTGACAGTAGATTAAACTGGACAGCTATTCATCCTACCTCTCTAATGGAGTCAGTTGTTCTCATATCAAGGTTCACTAAACATTTTAGAAAGCAGCTCTTGGAACTTCACAGTATTGAATATGTCATAGTAGGGTAAAAAGATTTGAGATGCTTCATTTAAGGCTGACTGAAATGTGGGGTGGAGCTGTTTCATGAGCCCTCCAATCATCCATCCTACAGGGACAGTAATCTGTTCTTGGTGCTGTTTGAGGCAGAGTAACATTGTTGGCATCCACTTTTAATCTGTGACCACATATATCCAAGGTCTTAAGCTTCACTCACTAGACAGGTTATGCTGCTCTCTAACTACACTGGCATTGAAGGTGCTTAGGAAAACAATGCTAAGATGTGCACAATTATTTCTTATTAAGACAAGCTCATAATTTTTGGTAACTCCATTATATCCAAGGGAATCATGCCTGCAACTAATTTGTCTGTTCCATTCAGTTTGATTCAAGGTCTAAAGAACTACAAAGGCAAGGGGGAAATTATGTATAGTGGGATTGACTGATGACTGAATTTAAAAAGGAAAAAAGGACAAAGAGTATCAGCCCAAATGAAGATGAATGCAATTTGGTTTTAAGTATAAGTGATGGAAACTGTTAATGCAAAGAAATTCAAGTAATTCTTAAAAGCTGTTCTAAGAATGGGAACAGCAAGGCAGGAAGAATTATTGGTATTTCAGTCTCCAAGTGTATTATTTGAAGACAATTGCAAGACAATAGAGTCATTCAGAAGTATTTACAGGTGGATTTCACTAAATTTAATTTTATGCTTGGAAATGCATAACTAAAGAATATACCTTACCAAAAAGGATGTGAGGTCCTGGAGCCAAAGAAACTTAATTACTCTCAGGATATACACCTCTGGCTTAAGCACTAACCTGGAGTCTTCAGAGAAACTGCACAGCAACTGCAGACATCAGGGAAGTCCCTTCTCCATCACACCTACAACCCTGTCTCCAGTGTGAAATAGTTTTCACCCTCCTAACACCTCTCAAGCAATTTATAAAAGACAAAACTGGGTTAGAGACCTTGCAGAGTATGCTCTCACCATGCAAAACAAGCTATTTGACTCAACTCCTCTTATTTAGCTTAAAATACTAGTCAAATAGGGCAGTCTGTTATTTTCATAGAAGTCAGAAACTGTGGTTAAACTGCGAGCTTTTGTGAACAGCTTTGTCTTTGTTGTGGTTGCAGCTTAAATAAATTAACTGTCATTCAAACATATTGTTGTGTGTTTTATGATTAGACAGCATAGAGTCCAGCTACAGAAAAACTCCCCATGCTCTGAAAAAAACCCCATTTGGTTATTGAAAGAAAATGGTCAGATTTCTATTATATATAATTATTGCACTGTAGTAGCGTTTTTTAATAAAGCATAATATCCTACAAAATGGAGTAAAAAATTTCCTTCCTACACGATTCTACAGGTTCTTCCCTATTTAATTGCAAGAGACTTTTCCACAAGGCTGTGTTTGACTTGGCTTTATAACATCATTTGGATAATTACCTTTATTTATGATATTGTTTAGAGTGCTGCAGAACTGCTGGAGGCTGGCCACTGGAGATTACAGGCTTGCCAGGCATTGTGACTATCTTTTATTTTTATTTTTGCTGTTACACTGTTAAATCATTTCACTGTGGAATAACTTCACAGCTTCTATGCTATGGGGGCATTTCACAATGCTGTTAAAATCCTAGCACATCTCTGGAATGTTGTGTTAGGAATCACAGAATCACAGAATGTTAGGGATTGGAATGGACCTCAAAAGACCATCTAGTCCAATCACCCTGCCAGAGCAGGAACACCTAGGTGAGGTTACACAGGAAGACGTCCATTTGGGTTTTGAATGTCTCCAGAGAAGGAGACTCCACAACCTCCCTGGGCAGCCTATTCCAGTGTTCTGTTACCCTCACTGAGAAGAAGTTTCTTCTCAAATTTAAGTGGAACCTCTTGTGTTCTAGCTTGAACCCATTACCCCTTGTCTTACTGTTGGTTGTCACTGAGAAGAGCCTGGCTCCATCCTTGTGACACTCACCCTTTATATATTTATAAACATTAATGAGGTCGCCCCTCAGTCTCCTCTTCTCCAAGCTAAAGAGCCCCAGCTCCCTCAGCCTTTCCTCATACGGGAGATGCTCCACTCCCTTAACCATCTTCGTTGCCCTGCGCTGGACTCTTTCCAGCAGTTCCCTGTCCTTCCTGAACTGAGGGGCCCAGAACTGGACACGATATTCCAGAAGAGGTCTCACCAGGGCAGAGTAGAGGAAAAGATGTATGACATAAACATAGCCGGGTCAGTATGAGTTCTATCCATATAACAGACTTTTTTTTTTTTTTTTTCCTGGATATTGATTAGTTAGATGGTTATGCATTGCAGTTTTGAGTTCCTTTAATCATGTGATTTTATTGTGTCTAATCTGAGTCTCAATTCCAATGCTATTTTTTTAGTCTCTCAGAAATATTAGTGTCTGGAAAAGCTAGTACTCTGCACACAGCACTTTGCAGGTGAACAGCTGATTGAAAGAATGTGACAAGAGACCCTGATGCATCAACAGGAAGACATGTGTTCATGTATGTGCTGTACTCACTTGATTTCATATTAATTTCCTACTCTGTTAGTGTTAGTAACAGTAGTCTATGCCACAGTGTCACTGGGAGCAGATGGTTTTCCTATGCTTTCAGAACAAGTGGCTATACAAATTTCAGTAAATGTCCATCTCCACAGGAACAGAAGAAAGGGTTAGAAAAGTATTTCAATCATGCTGCTTCTTTCAGCCATAGATATGGTTACATTGCTGTTAAACAAGCTTTTGCTGAAATATCAGTGTGCCTTTATCTATCTATCTATTTGTCTATCTATAGAATCATAGAATAATTTTGGTTGAAAAAGACCTTCAGGATCATCAAGTCCAACCATAAACCTAACACTGCCAAGTCCACCACTAAACCATGTCGCTACGTCTTTTAAATACCTCCAGGGATGGTGACTCAACCACTTCCCTGGGCAGCCTAATAACCCATTCAGTGAAGAAGGCTTGAATAGCCTTCACTAGAGACCTTCTTCTTGTTTTTGGTACCTTCCGAGTTCCATTCTCATTCACATTTCCAGAATGTGCTGCAATCTTACTCCGCAAGAAAGAACCTAGAGTTTAAGCAGCACAGATTTCATGGAAATCCTATTATTCTACAATGAAACTATCTTTAGAGGTAAACATAATTACAGTGCAAAAGTATTACACTATTGTAATGTTTTTACCAACTAAAACCAAATCAGCTAAGTGTTCTCGATCAATTTTTCAGAATTTATCTCATATATAAATTCACTCAACAAGCTTTTACATTCTGATAAAGCCATAAGCAGAGGGCATAATCTGTAAAACGAAGACAGGCAGACTAATCTTCAGCTATGGATTATATTCAAGAGATGACAAGTAAACCAGCATTTTAGGAGATAACTGTTACATTTCCTGTACCCAGTTTTAGGCCAGGTCAGACAAATAGACTCAAGCTTATTTTACTAAATTTCTATCAAGTATTTTCTTAAATGTGATTATTCCAGCTTTTCAGTGGAAGGCAGAAGGATAAGAGGAGGTTTTAAGATAATCTCAACACATCATTATCCTTCCTTCTGGCAATTGGTAGATGTATGGAACCAAAATAATGCAAACCCAGCATAAATTGTTGTAGGATTCTGAGAATTCTCTTTCTTAAAGATGAAAAAAGGAAATGGCCTCAATAGTCTCATTTTATGGCAGTAGATTATTATAAAGAGAAGCTTCCATTCCTTCATCAGAAGAATTTTAATGTAAGGACATAGTTTTAGAAAGAGTTGTTCTTATTTTTGTCAGTCGGTCTGGATAAATCTTCCCCCACAGGGACAAGACTGTGTCTTCTTTTCAAGAGAGACTTATATTTGTCAGGTTTTTTTTCAAAACATTCTATAGTCTTGTGTTTCACAGTAGTCCTCTCTTCTTCTTTTCCCTGTATATTTCCTGCTTTGCTCCATGGTTGACCCTGTAAAGGTGTCAGTTCTCTTCTTCCCTTTTGTCTGGGAAGTGAAATTCCAAAAAGGTAACAGTGCCTCTTTCACTTAACAGTCACCAAATACTTCATGTATAAGTATTTTTTTTTCTTCAAGAGTATCCTCCATAAGCAAAACATGAACACGTGCCAATAAAAAGGAGAAAAGCAATATAGAAAATTAAAATATGTTTCCTAATCTACTGAAGATTTATTATTCTCTTATTTTCTTCATCTTCTTGACTAGTTATTTGCATTGAATATTACTGGTTGTGTTACTTGAAAGCAGTAGAGAAAACCAGATAATCTACGATAATCTTTCCGTGCAATATAAACAATAAGAGACAGGTGTAATTCAAAATCTCAAGTTTTAGCTGAGTGTATTTTTGGTTCAGTTGTATTAGGATAAATGTGTTTCTGCAGGTACAAAGCAGAAGTCTCTGAGTTCACCTGACTAAAACCACTTAAAATCAAATATCTACAAATTCTTCATATTTGATTGGTGTCTTTTCCTGCATGCATTTCACAGTAATAACACATTGTAATTCATGGGCAAAAGCAAGAGATGTTGGGAAAATTAAGCCATTAAAAACATAAGAAAATTATTTTCCACAAACTGTTTTTGCTAAAGTAATAAACATTTTCATGAGTTATCTCATTCTAAGAATATGATAATTGTTATCTATTTAGCTATTAGCGTGATATAGAAGTATGTATGTGTGTGTATACACAAAGTATACATAGAAGTGAAAAGAGACAAGGATGTAGACTCTTTGTTTTATTTAAAGACTGTGGAAAATCATTAATGAGTAGAGCATTAGGGCTTTCCTAATGCATGTTTTAAAAGAACAAACATCCCAAGTCTCCTTGTTTTCAAAATATTTATTAAAAACTTAGAGGAAAAAAAATCCATCTTTGGAGTTACCTCATTAATTAAGACCCTGAAGATAATCCAGTTCCTAAGAAAGGATAATTATTCAAAAGTAGGAGAAACAATTACTTCTTGAAAGTGCAGGGAGTGACAGTACAAATATTTGTAGAGAAATTGCCTATCCACAATATTTATGGATGTGGGGCTAGAAACTCCCCTTCATTTTCCACTTGGCCTTTCTGTTTGTGGCTCAGTCCTTTAATTGGGATGGTTCTGGGGTCATTAACAATATGAGGAAGCCAGTGACAAAATAAATCATATGGAACAGAGAGGTAAAATAAAAGGCAAATAATTTGGAAAAAAGTATAGCAACCACATATGTCCAATAAATCATTGAAATGCAGAGACCTGAGCTTTGAAGGGAAGGGCAGTGACAATCACAGTCCTTCCCCTTCTTTCACATGGGTTCTGGGGATACTATCACACACCTGGACGAAGATTCTTAATGATATAATGCTATAGAAGCTCTCTTAATGCAAAGCTTAGAATCTTTTTCTGTCCCTAAATAATATGGAGTAACTTAATGTCAAGTCAAAAACCTTCCTCCTGACAAGACTTGAATATACTGTACATCAAGCAGTCAGATTAAAAGTTGTTGTCAAACAGGACATGTATTTGCATATGTTTTCATACTAGTCATGCTCTCTTTAAAACTGGGCATGTTTGTAATATTTGCCACTTTATAGTATTTGTAAAACTTGCGATATGCTATCTTGCAGCATGATCCAAGATTGGATTATGAAGACATTATTTCAGCCTCCACAGCCAGCAGTATTGTCTGGCTGAATACCCATTATCTCCTACCCTGGATCAGCTTCATCTTCTCTGACTTTTGGCACCTGGAAGACATTTTTAAACAAGGACCCCAGTTGCCACAGGTTCTTTATTTATGATACTGGTGAGAAAGAGAGGCGCCCTCAGAGGAAAATAACTTAGTTTTGATCTGAATTTCTCTCTGGAGATTCCTCTCTTTACCTACTGAGTGTACAGGGAGCATCCATTAGCTGTGTTTTTAGCACAATGCCTGGAGATAGGTTGGATGAATCAAGACCCTGAGCCTTTTATTTCCCTGTTACAATAATTTATTTTCTCTGCTTAATCATAAACTCTCTGCAGAAAGGATGGTATCTTCTGTCTTTTTGTGTCCAGTAGCCTGGAAAACTAGTTTTAAAAGAAAATAGATACATTTTTTTAATGTATTTCAGAGTTACATGAATTACATGCTTCAGATATAGCATTGTCTTTTATGCTTATCAATAACTCTGTACTTTGAAAAACACATTCTCCATTAAGTTTATAGTCTCAACTTAAAACCTTCCACTGCTTTTAGTCAGAATGAGACTGGATGATTTTTCATTACGTTAACATTTTATTCAATCAGCTGTGGAATAGCTGTAATTTTGGTTTATTAGATTTGATGCATCTGAATTGGAAGAGGGTGACAAAGCAAGCTAAATTTTATGTGTGTTGTTACACTAGTTACTTCTAATAATTCTTGGAGAAGAAAAATTACAATATTTGAAGATCTAAGATGTCATCAATTATTTACACTCAGTGTCTTTGCTTGACAGCTCCTGATTTAAAAAATACAAAAAAAAAAAACCAACCAAACAAACAGAAAAATATGAGTTTTAATGTATCCTTTTATTACTGTTTATGTGCATCACATTTTGTAATCTGATTGCTCAGGTAGTAGTGCATTGATCCGAACTGCAGGTTACTGCTGTATTTACAACACAGCAGAGCTTTTCAATCCCAATGCAGGGATGTAAATCTACACTTGTAACATTCAAGACAGTACTCCAGACACTGAGCTGTATCCTACTTTTCTCACAAAGTGTACTTTCTCGAACCAAAAACTTTCTAGGGAAAATTTGTATGGAAAGTTATGTCACTATGGAACATTAGGTCTTTGGTGAACCAGCGTATTTCACCAAAACGTCACACAGGTGAAAATGCTCCTACTACTTGTAAATGCTATACTATATATTTAAATCTTCCTTAAGATCTTTAAGCTGGTGCCATTTAGAACTTTTAGTACTGTCATACATAATTAAAATGTGTGATCAGTTTTGAACTCTAAACTCTGCCAAATATGATATTAAAATGTAAGCTGAAATTGTAAAGGCTCCTTTTTCATGGCCAAAGAAATTATCAGGTGTCAGTTCATGGGAAAACTCTTGCTGGAGCACGTTAGATAATTTTGTAGAGTAATCTCTAAAGGCTATGTAAAACTTAAGTCTTTAACAATCTTCAGGGAAACTGCCTCTTTCTGATAGCAAAGACCTGGAATTTTTTAAAGCCAGATAGAAAAGCTGTTTTTAACCTCTCTTGGTAACATTATTTTAGGCTGCCTTGATATAAGTTCAACAAAAGTCCTGAAGACTGATTTACATTCTGAAGGTTATCTTGAAACTAGAAGGCTAGAAACTTTTTTTTAAACAACAGCTCAAATTCTGAATTATATTTGGTAAGCTCTTCACAAAGCCTTGAACATTTTCATTGAATTCAGTGTGAATATCGAAGGTATTAATTTGCACTTTCTGTATCCTGTACACAAAAAGTGGGGCCAGTGAATTTATACCAAACCTGATTTCTAGGACACTCTCGATTAATCCTGAGATTGTAGCCTGAATAGCCATGTAATTACACACATCTCCACCTATGCCTGTATAATTTTGCAATATTTCTTCACATCTTCATGAAAGTCACACTTAATGCGCAATTCATCCATTTTCTTGTTATTCTTAACAAACAAACAAACAAAAACCAAACAACAACAACAAAAAACAACCCTTCTTTTATATCACCAAAAACTAGGAGAGGTGAAAGCTTGAAATATGGTTTTGTTTTGAACAAAGGTGTCTTTTAACCCTGGCTGGCAACTAGGACAATGCAGCCCTTCACTTATTCACCCCACAAGTGGGATGGGGGAGAGAACAAGAAAGAGAAAAAAACCAAACAAGCAAACAAACAAAACTTGTGGGTTGAAATAAGGACAGTTTAATAGGACAGAAAAGGAAGATAAGATAAAATAATAATAATAACAGAATATACAAACAAATGATGCACAATGCAATTGTTCACCACTCATGACACTGATACCCTGTTCATTCCTGAGCAGCATTATTTGCCCCCCAGCCAACTTCAGTTTTTAAACTGAGCATAGCATCATAAGGTAAGGAATACTGCTTTGGCCAGCTTGGGTCAGCTGTCCTGGCTTTGCTCCCTTCTAGTTTCTTGTGCTCCTGGTAGAGCATGGAAAGCTGAAAAGTCCTTGACTACCCAGCAACAACCAAAAGATCAGTATATTATTAACATTCTTCTCATACTAAATCCAAAACACAGCTACTAGAAAGAAAATTATCTCTATCCCAGCTAAAACCAGGACAAAAGGTTTGCATTCAGAAGAACACAGTTCAAACCAAAAAGTCTAACTCTATTACCTAAAAATATGTACAAGGCATTATCTTTATGGTTACTGTATTGAGTTCATCATTAAAGCAATAAGATCTTCATGAAAATTTTAACATATCGTCTGGAATTTAAGAAGCAAATGAAAATATTAGATTGTCCGGTTGAATGCAAAATCGGTCTGCAGAATGTAAATAGGTCTGTGTGTCTCATTTTCAAGCTGGTGGAAAGCGAGACTTAAATAATACAATTGCAATATTACTTGAAAACAAGAGGAAAGTAATATGAATGAACTAAAGGAAGATGCAGCTGGAAAAGGAGATGCTAGAGTAAGCAATGTATAAACCATTCAGGCCTGAAGTTGGTTAAAATGAGCTTAGAGACCTGGAAAAAACAGCAACCGTCAACCAGACTTCTATGAGCAGAGCAGAGGAATCCAATAGGATATGTGCTGCTGAGGGAAGCTCATTGATTTCATCCCACCAGAAAGGCAAAAGCTTTTTTCTAGTTTTCTCAAATTCCTTCCTATGTCTCATGGCATTGAAAGCAATCTTTTGTGTAGATTTTGGTTTTCTAACAGACTTACACAGCAGGATCCACTTGCCCACAGTGGGTTACCCAGCATCTTTGGGATATAAAAACTATGTTGTGCCAGAAGCAGCTCAAGTCTAACTCAATAAAGTGTCATTTAAGAGTCAAATATAATGTTTACTGAGATATAAATAAATAAAATACACATGGTTCATGAAAAATTTTGGGGCATTCACTGAATTTTTGTAGAATGCTGTCAATCCAGGAATAAATTCATTTTTCAAAAGTAATAATGCATTTTGGAGCCAGGATGTGGAGGCAACACTCAAAATCTTGCATACCAAAGTAAAAATGCTGCAGTTTGAAGCAGTTTAAGGTTAAGTAGAATTATTATCAATTTCATAGGATATGGCTGATAATTCAGATGTCTCATTTGTGCTTGCTAATATACTTTTTACTCTATAAAATTCTCCAACTAGGTTATAAGGCTTTGAAACGTCAATCCTCACTTCTTAACAAAAGCTTGCTAAAATGTAGATTGTCATCACATTTGGCATTTATTTTCATTCTTTAAGTTTTATTAAGGAGAACCACATAAACGCTTTAGAAGAATTACCATATGTCCCATTTGTTCCTTTTCTGTACCTGTTGATATTCTTCCAATGGAAATGCACTTCAAGAAATTTTGTGGAAACTTTGGGCCAGGTTCACCAATAAACTCTGTCAGTCCATACTAGGCAATTAGGTGGTATATTTAATTTGTTTTACCTCAAGAGAAGTCCTGTATAATCACTCCCATTAGTTAATTAACTGGCTCATTAGTTGAACTGACACTAATTTAAGGGGATGAGAAGACAGATTTTTTTTCCCCAGATTAGATCTGGATTTAGGGTAGTTTATGAGAAAATTCAGGCTACACCTGGAGATTAAAGAAATATGCATAGCTCCAGCAAAATTATATTGCTTTACACAGGTTACGAATTTTCCCATGCCTTAATTATGAAGCTAGCATACATGGCACAGAAATCTCTCAGTGAAATAACTCTTTCATCATGTGTTGTGGCCTAATCCAAGCTAGCTATACAACCATGATAGCCGCTCACTCACCCCACTCCACCCCTCCCCAAATATGGGAGAGAATGGAAAAGGAAGGGAGAAACTTGGGTTGAGATAAAGACAGTTTAATAAAATAACAAAATACTAATACACTACTAGTAAATACGTATACATATATAATAGAAATAGAATATAAAATAAAAGGTGCTCAAGGCAATTCCTCATGAACTCCATCCACACCAAACAGCTGATCCCAGAGAGAGAAAAGAGGAAAAAGGCAGAAAAGCCCAGAGGCCTCTGCAAAACCGCAAAAGGCCAAACTAACCGTCCCGAACAGAAGTCCTCCAGCTCCGACAAAAAAAGTGAAGAACGTGCAAGAGAGAGAGAGCAGAAGGACCTGACTGTCCTTAAATATGAAGCCTGACGCTAATGGGATGGAATACTCTTATTGATCAGTCTGGATGTCAGTCAAGCTCTGCCCCATCCATGCCACTCTTCCTCGATGCCTCGTACCTGTGGGCAGAGTGCTTAGAACATCTTTGGCTCTCAGATCAGAGCAACTAAGAACATTAACTCTATTCTGGGGTGTTATCTCTTGCTCTCAAACTAAGTCCAAATAATGACCATGCTAGCTATGGAAAAGAAAGGTTTCTGACTGCATGAAGAAAATTAACTCATTTTCAGCCAAACTAGCACATCATGTGTGGTGTAAACTTATCTGATCATGTATTTGTTTGTTTGTTTCATTAATTTAACAATTCTACAGGATGGAATGAAATTCTACCATCCCAAACAGGGGTGCTATTACTTTGGAAATAAATTATATTGCCACAAAATACTTGTGGCAAAGTGAGCACTCTAGTGTGTGCTCTAGCAGAGAGCTTCATGTTGATAAGACTTAATGTATGACAAGAGATTGCAATTTCTCTCCAGCATCACATTCTCAAATATGTTGCAACCCATTTGAGTGAGAAATAATTTGGTCTTTATGTTATTTCTGTCCTGAAAGTCTCTTCAAAAGAGAGAAATTGTGATAAATTACATGTGGTGGTGTTCTCTTGTGACTGATGGCAGAGAAAATCAAGCTATTTCACTTAGATGCTCACTGTGGAATTGAACCGGGCTTAGCAGAAATAAGACAAATATTTCACGTTGAGTCATCCAACCCTGTTGCTCAGTCTGGAAGCTCTGTTTTTAAGTTCCAGCCACCCCCATTACTCCACAGGATCCACTTTTTTCTTTCAGAGGATTTGTAATTAGCACAAGTACAGTTATTGTAAGCTAATTATATGTTCTAAAACTAATGTACTTATATGAACCAGAGGGTAGCTTACCCTGTGAGCATTTGATAAGCGAACAGGTGCTTAAAAGATTTAATGGGTTTGTAGCCATCTGTAGTGATTAATGATGTTTGAGAACCTCACTGCAGCTCATAATATCATCATAAATGAACACTGGGACTTTTCAGTTCAAAAAAAGTGTAAATGATTCTTAGATTTTCGTGCTCAAATCTCTTATGCTGAGTTACAATTTTATATTCCAAGGGGCAATGAATAATTGAAATTTCCCAGAAGCTATGAAGAAAAAAAACTTCCCTCTAACTTCTGCCCACCTTTTTACTGCAAGGTAGAATGAAGTATATTTTTCCACACATAGAACAGAAAAATAGAGCAGATTTTTCTTCTTCATAACCAGTTTATTGCCCTTCAATCCCCTTAAGAAGTCAGAAATTGGGGTTAAGCAATTTCTGCTCACAGCATCCTGTAGAAATTTTGCCCCTTTTGAAGTAAGTGGGAAAATTCCCACTGTGGCCAGATACTTCTCACTGTCTGGAGATGGGGAGCTAAGAATGAGTAAAAGAAATTACCCCTGCCTGTGACTGAGAAGCGGTTATGACTGTACAGCATTAATGTATGCATTAAGCTATAGCATTAAGCTATAGCATTAAGCTATGGACCCACAAAAGACAGAGGGACACAAGATATGGGTACATCTCAGATCTTGCTGTCCTACAGAAGACACACTTTTTTCTTAGGATGACAGGGAGCACATACTTCAAGTCGTGATTCACAAGTCTTTCCAAATGAAGGTGTTGCTGTTGAGATCCTCCTACAAGATAAGTAAGTGGACCATCAATTTCAGACAGTCTGTGGGAGACTCAGGATTCATTACTTTTACAGAAACTGTAGTATGGAATGAATCAATGGCTGAGGCAGGGCAGAATGTAGACTGGTCTTTATCTGAAAGGCTAGTAAACTTATATGAGAAGAACAAGTTGTAGGGGATTCAATCTCTACTCAAGGGAGTTTTATTTCATGAAGTCCAAAATGGACAAGTGCACAGACTTAGCTCTGCATGGAGTGTAAGTTCCACAACCACCTCAACAGAATAAACCCAGTTTCTTCCCCATTTATGCCATATGGGTGACTGACCTTATCATCTAAAGGAAAGATTACAAGTTCTGACTGATTTTTTTTCTTGCTCACCAGGGCTATTTATAAGTGTGAATTCTATGTGGCTTTCATAATGTCCAATAATGCACTGATGCCTCAGTCTTTAAAATATTTGTAGCACTTATTGGGTGTCTCCCAATACAAAAGTTCACAAACATTGTAAGAATTCACTGTGTTTGAGACCTAGGACCCTCTTTCCACTTGAGTTTAAATCGCTTGATAAGTTCAAAAGTTTGTAAGTGAAAACATGTAGAAAACTACGAAAAAGATTTAACTGGAAAAGGCATTTATTTGTTTTATACATATACAAGTTACAGATAAAAATACTGCATTACAAATGGAACAATAACCTCCTTAGGAGCACGATGTCATTTATCTCATTCTTATTTCCTTTTTCTTAAGTGATTCTTTCTCGAAATGCTTTTAAATGGAAGAATTTAAATAGAAAATAAATTCCAAAATGCCAGATTTAATAATTTATGTGTATATTATTGCAATATTAACAAATGACCTATTTTTAATATATTCAAGGAACTGTCTGATAGCTGGAAAAAAATTTTCATTCCTCATTATTAAATAAGGTGATTAGTGATTCATTGATACATTGGACATTTCAGCATCTCAAACCGGGTTGCCTACTGGCCTAATTTGTCACAGCTTCATTGGTTTTATTGACTCTGTTAATGGAAATGTTACCGCAGTACAGTTCTGCCAGTGTATGCCGGCAAATTACCTGTTCCCTGTATGTTCAAGGTAACATATAAAGATTTCCTAGAATCAGTCTAACAGGTTATATCATTTATTTCTTTTCCATAAATTGGCATCCAACCAGCAATTGAGATGTATAATTTTGCCTCAGCTTTTTCAAACATGCTTGAGCCAGCTTTAGCCCAGCTAGTTCAAGTACTCTTCAAAATATGGCAGCACAGCTTCCGAATGTGTCACCGTGACTCATGTGGCCTAAAGCTTGGAAGTGTACCCAGTATACAGCTAACTGCCAGTAGTAAGCACATAGTCCTGTAACACAGTAGAAAAATTGATAATAGCAAGTTGTAAGCGTTACACACTCAAAGGAGTTTGTAAGACCTCAGGATAGAGGTCTGGTGAGCTTGCTGTATCTGAAGTTTTCTTGATCTACCCACAGCTTTGTTTCAGTTGGTTTAGCTATGATGGTAATTTCTCTCACTGATCAGGTGTTTATGGTTGTAATTTTTGTCATGTAATAAAAGCTCATCTGCACACCCACAGGGAACACAGAGGCACAATGACAGGTGGAAAAGCCCTGCTGGCTGCTCCCAAGTCCATTGCCAAAGAGCCATCAGCCCAACAAAATCCCATCTCTACAAACCCAGAGAACAGGCACAATAGCAGATGGCGAATCCAAATGAAGGATTCAGAGGGAAGGACACCCTATGTGGGCCCCTCCCAGCAAAGCCTCAGTCACACTGTCCAGGTGTGAAACTCATCATGATGAGTCATTGGGACAAGATCTGCATGCCACCTTTTGAACTGAAGGGGTGTTGCTGCTGAGAGGTGTGGAACACCATTTGAGAGGCAACAAAAGAGCATGTTGGGATTGGGTGAGGAAGGCAAGAGGCCAGCATGGCTGAATTGTAACCTGCTGGTCAAACTAAAAGGACCATGCACAAGCAGTGGAAGGAGGGACAGGTATCCTGGGAAGAGTATAGGGATGCTGCCTGATTGTGTAGAGACAGTGTCAGTAAGGCCAAGGCACAGGTGGAACTGAGCTTGGCAAGGGAGATAAAGAATAACAGAAGGGCTTCTACAGGTATGTCAGCCAGAAAAGGAAGGCCAAAGAAAGCGTGGTCCCACAATGAACAAAATTGGCAAACTGGTGACGATGGATGAGGAGAAGGCTGAGGCACTTAACAACTTCTTTGCCTCATTCTTCACTTGTAAGCTTTCGTCCCACACCTCTCGAGTAGATGAACTGTAAGACAGAGACTGGGGAAGCAAAGTCCCTTCCACTGTAAGAGAAGATCAAGTTCATAACCACTTAAGGAACCTGAACATACATAAGTCTATGGGACCTGCCGAGATGCATTGCGGAGTCCTGAGAGAACTCGGTGATGTAGTTGCCAAGCCACCTCCATGATATTTGAGAAGTTATGGCAGTCAGATGAAATCCCTGGTGACTGGAAAAAGGGAAATATTACATCCATTTTCAAAAAGGGTAGAAAGGAGGAACCGTGGGAAATACTGGCCTGTCAGCTTCACATCTGTGCCTGGGAAGATCATGGAACAGAACTTCCTGGAACCTATGCCAAGTCACATGAAGGACAGTGAGGTGATTTCAGACAGAGAGCAAGGCTTTACCAAGGGCAAGTCCTGCCTGACCAAACTAGTGGCCTTCTACAATGGAGGAACTACATCAATGAACAAAGGACGGGCTATGGATGTCATCAATCTGGACTTCAGTCAGGCCTTTGACACAGTCCCCTCACAACATTCTTCTCTCTAAAGTGGAGAGATAAGGATTTGATAGGTAGATTCTTCGGTGGATGAGGAACTGGATGGTTGCATCCAGAAGGTAGTAGTCAATGGCTCAGTGTCTGGACGGACACCGGTGACAAGGGGTTATCCCTCAGGGCTCTATATTGGGACCAGTACTGTTTAATATCTTCATCAATGACATAGATAGTGGGATCAAGTGCACCCTCAGCTGAGTGGTGCAGTTGGCATGCCTGAGGGATGGGATGTCATCCATAGGGACCTGGACAAGCTTGAGAAGTGGGTCCATGTGAACCTCATGAGGTTCAACAAGGCCAAGTGCAAGGTCCTGCACCTGGGTCAGGGCAACTCCCAGTATCAATACAGGCTGAGGGATGAAGGTATTGAGAACAGCCCTGCAGAGAAGGACTTGAAGGTACTGGTGGATGAGAGATTGGACATGAGCCAGCAATGTGCTCTTGCAGCCCAGAAGGCCAGTTGTATCTTGGGCTGCATCAAAAGTTGCATGATAAGCAGGTCAACGGAAGTGATTCTGCCGCTTTGCTGTGCTCTAGTGAGGCCCCACCTGTAGTACTGCTTCCAGCTCTGGAGCCCTCAGTACAGGAAAAAAATGGAGGGCTGGAACACCTCACCTTTGAGGAAAGGCTGATAGAGTTGAGGTTATTCAGCCTGAAGAAGAGACGACTATGGGGAGACCTTATTGAGGCCATTCGGTACTTATAAGGGACAGACTTTTTAGTGTGGCTTGTTACGATAGGATGAGGAATAATGGTTTTAAACTAAAAGACGGAAGATTCAAGCTAGACATGAGGAAGAAATTTTTTACAATGAGGGTGGTGAAACACTGGAACAGGTTGCTCGGAGGGGTGGTAGATGCCCCATTCTTGGAAACATTCAAGGCCAGACTGGACAAGGCTCTGAGAAACCTGATCTAGTTGAAGATGTCCCTGTTCATTGCAGGGCGGTTGGACTACATGAGCTTTAGAGGTCACTTCCAACACAAACAGTTCTAGGATTCTATGACTGCACAGGTTTTATTAAGGCATATTTAAGGGAGGGACCCAAGGTCAAATAAGGGAGGAGTTTAAGTCCCTTGGGGAAAAACAAGTAGGGAGTATAGAGGGATGAGGGAATAGTAGGCCCCATTTGAGTGTAAGCAGAGGATGGTCAGTACACTTGTCTGGCCATGCGCTGTGCCCACTCACTGCAGTCTGTCCTGTCTCATTATTAAACGCCATCTTCAATTATTTTCCAGTGGTTCTTAGGGACATGACTTAGTGCCAGATTTAGGTTAATGGTTGGACTAAATGATCTCGAGGGTCTGTTCCGAGCAAAATTATTTCTTGATTTTTATGATTCTATGATTCACTTGCTGTGCACGTGTGTGTATGGGGTGTGTGGTGTCAGTGACCGGAGCGAGTGTGCAAGCAAGTGTGCAATCACTAGTGAAGATCAGCTGAACAAGCCAGCAGGAAGGTGAAGTATCCTGGGATCAAGGGGGGTTGTGGATTCCTAGTATCCTGGGATCAAGACGGGGTGTGAATGCCTAGTATCCTGAGATCAAGGGGGAGTGTGGATGCTTGAGGGTCAGCTCTGGGTGTGAGAGAGCCTGTGTCTCTAAGGGTGACAGCACAGAGGGGTTAGCTGTGAGACCAGGGACACCTGTGTATGCATGTGTGTGTGCGTGTGTGAAATGGTCTGAAGCAGCAACTGAAATGGTGCTGTCGCCTTGGGGGTTCATATGTCCAGGTACCAGCAACTGGGGAGACTGGTCTCCAGGGACAGCAACTGGGCACGCTGGGTTTATGAGGCCAGTTGCTGGAGCGACTCACACTGTCTGTATATATGGATAGATAAAATATATATTTCCAATAACAGGTCTCCATCCTGCTCAGCTGGAGAGAGAAGCAGGATGAGGCCATTACTGCTGTCTGTGTTCATGTGAGTGCTCTATGTGTGTCTGTTATTTGTGTGGCCAGACACACATATATGTGCTGTATTCCTTCTGAGAATACATTTTCAGCCTCATTACTTGTTCGACCTATGGGTATGGAACTGCACCAGCCTTGCACCTCTCAGACTGTTGAATCTGTCACATTATATTTTCCTCTAATGCTTTTGTTTATCTTTGCGTGGTACAACCATAGTTTTATATCAATAACAGTAACAAGCAATTATTCTGTGTAATATAGTGTCCTGGTACGAGAGCAGCAGCCCAAGAACTGGTGATAAAGGATGTGGCATGGAGGAGCACAAGACTGGGATGTAAGACATGGAGCACCGTCTTGGCACTGGGGATCCCCCAGCTGTAAGCAACTGACCAACAGTCAGTTATAGAGATGCAAACCTGGAACTAGGCTAAACTGGTTTTAGGGGTAACAAGGAGAACAAAGAAATAGTATCAAACATATGGAAACAGCACCATACGTAGTAAGTTTAGATGCAAGGTGGAGCTATAAATCAATGAATAAAGAGAAAGATGTGAAAACATTTAAGCAAACATACAAAAATTACTCGGAGTGGGTACTTGAGGAGGAAGAAGAAACCATCAGCATCATATTACTCTTGGCAAAGGAGCCTAGATGCTACTGAAATTCCATAATGCCCCCCACCTCCCACCCCTGGTAGATTAAAAGCACCGATATTAGGACTCAGAGAAGCAGGAGAAGGATGAACATGACACCAGGAATAAGGGTGAACATGACACCAGGAATAAGGGTAGAAACTAAGAAGCTCATGTTAAGCGGTTTTGACTTTATTGTTATTCTCTCTTTAGCAATTCTGGACTAATAGTGTTTAATTTCTTAAGATTTCAGTTTTACAAATGATAAATTCATGGCTTTATTTATATGTAAGGTTTGCTTCCTCTTCACCCATAAACAAGATTTTGAGCACTACACATGCTGAAAGGTAGTCAACCTTTAGAAATTGATGTCACTATAAATCTGGAACACTGTATGGACACACAAGAAGGATGTATTCTGGAACACTGGAGCCACTGGATGAAGAGAAGGGCAATGAGAAGGTTGTGATGGTATTGCAGTGAGGTGGTCATGGAGGCAATAAAGGGCAGAAGACAATGCTGAAGACAGAGGGAAATGTTGCAGGAACAGTACCTGAAAGAAACCATGCTATGTTAGTTCAGGAACCTTTGTCTAAAAGTTTTTAAAAGGAATTTATCAAAAAAGTATTGTATCATTCCTACGAATGCTAGTGACAATATTCTGTTAAGTACTGTCTGCCTTCTGCCAAGCTGTGAAAGCTGTTTCTAAATCAATTGGATCAATAATATAACCTCTAAAAATAAAATCCCCTACTGTTGCTCCCTTGACAGCTGTGATTCACAAAGTTGCTTTATATATCTGATATGTACACACAATCATGTCACTTACATGAGTTTGAATGGACAATACCACACTCAGCACAGACACTGTTCCTATCTTTTTTGTATTTTGGAATTTGAAAACTTGTTGTTTCAAACTTTTATCCACAAAAGACAAAGTATTCTTTAGTTTTTTATAAGAATAATTATCATCTTCCCGTAGGCTCCCCAGGAGCAATTTAAGTGAAAACAAAATAACTGAGATCTAAACACCTTTTCAAAGGTTGTTACAATTCTGACCAGGATAGTTACTCATTTGAGGGTTTTTATTCTAAAGGTCAAATAAATGTGGCAGCACTTATTTGCAGTTGCTGCTAATTCATATTTTTGATGATGCTACGGTAAACAGCAATGGCCTTCAATTTGGTTGGCACCCACAACTACTGCCATGTGTACTCAAGCAATATAAACACAGGATCCTTTTCTTTGGAGCAGCTATTGTCACACCCAAAAGAATTGATGTTGTCTAACTCACCTAAGTAATATCTAACCTATTCTTTCCTTATGACCTCCCAATTCTTTTCTGTCACCACTGATGGTACTTGCGTTATCCATCCGATCACAGCTAGCCTTTTTAATGATAATGAAGCCAAAGAGGCAGTAAACTTCCCAGTCTTCTTCACATCTGTTATTGGCCCTTCTTAGCTGATAAGTGTTGGAACATCCTTTCTTCAGTTTTCCCGTGACTTTTAGCACTCATATAAAAATCTTTCTTCTTATAACCTTCTACATCTTTTGCTAGCTGTACCTCATTTGATGACATACCCTATTGCCACACTTCCTACCCTTTTATTCCTTGTCATTCAGCATATCCTCTCAATGCACATACCTTTTAGAATATCATCTGATTAACATTGGTAGTTCCTAGATGTACTGGTTTGGGCTGTGATAGAGCTAATTTTCTTCATAGCAGCTCGCATGGTGCTATATTTTGTATTTGTGACCAAAACAGTGTAGATAACATAAGGGTGCTTTAGCTATCGTCAAGCAGCTCTTACACAGGCCCGAGGCCTTTTCTGTTTCTCACATTGCCCTGCCAACAAGTAGGCCAGGAGTGCACAAGAAGTTGGGAGAGGACACAGCTGGGACAGCTGGCCCCAACAAAAGGATATCCCATATGACCATATGACATCGTGCTTATGTGGTGGGTTAACCTTACTGGATGTCAGGTGCCCACCAAAGCCACTCTATCACTCCTCCCTTGATCAGAACGGGGGAGAAAAAATGTAACAAAGGGCTCATGGGTAAAGACAGATAGATCCAGATCAAGTCCAGATAGATCACTCACCACCAGTTACTGTCAGAGGCAGAACAGACTAGATGCAGGGAAATTAATTTAATTTATTACCAAACAAATCAGAGTAGGGTAATGAGAAATAAAAACTAAATCCTAAAAAAAACTTCCCCCACCCCTCCCTTCTTCCTGGGTTCAACTTTACTCCCAATTTTCCCTACTTCCTCCTCCCTTGAACAGTGGAGGGGGATGGGGAATTTGGGTTCAGTCAGTTCACCACATGTTTTCTCTGCTGCTCCTTCCTCCTCACACTCTTCCCCTTCTCCAGCGTGGCATACCTCCCATGGGAGACAGTCCTCCCTGAACTTCTTCAGTGTTAGTCCTTCCTATGAGATGTAGTTCTTCACAAACTGCTCCAGCATGAGTCCTTTCCGTGGGATGTAGTCCTATAGGAACAGACTGCTCCAGCATGGGTCCCACTGGGGGTTACAAGTTCTGGCAGCAAACCTGCTCCATACCGGGTTTCTCTCTCCACAGGGCTGTAAATCCTGCCAGGACCATACTCCAGTGTGGGCTTCTCATGGGGTCATGGTCTCCTTCGGGCATCCACCTCCTCCAGTGTGGGGTCTTCCACAGGCTGCAGGTGAATATCTGCTCCACTGTGCACCTTCATGGGCTGCAGGGTGACAGCCAGCCTCACCATGGTCTTCACCATGAGCTGCAGAGGAATCTCTGCTCTGACACCTGGAGTACCTCTTGCCCTTCTTCTTTACCAACCTTGGCATCTGCAATAGTTGTTTCTCACATATGCTTATTCTTCGCTCCAGCTGTTGTTCCACACAGCATTTTTTTTCCTTTCTTAACTGTGTTACCCCAGAGATGCTACCATCTTCGTTGATGGGCTCAGGCTTGGCCAGTGGTGGGTCAGTCTTGGAGATGGCTGGCATTGGCTCTATCAGATATGGAGGAAGTTCTAGCAGCTTCTCATAGAAGCCACTCCTGTAGCACCTATGTTACCAAACCCTTGCCACGCAAATCCAGTACAGCTCAGCAATGAAAGCATTGGTGTGTTTTTGGTTTTGTTTTGTTTTTTTTTTCCCCAAATAACCGTTACGTGTGATGAAGCCCTGCTTTCCTGGAGAAGGGTAAACATCTGCCTGCTAATGAGAGGTAATGAATGAATTCCTTATTTTGCTTTGCTTGCGCCTGCAGCTTTTTTTTCGCCTGTTAAACTGTCTTTATCTTAACCCATGAGTTTTCTCACTTTTAGTCATCTGATTCTCTCCTCCATCCCTCTGAGGCAGAGTGAGTGAACAAGGTCATGGGTCTTAGCTGCCTACTGCGGTTAAACCACAGCAGTCCTTTTTGGCTCCCAAGTTGGGGTGCAAAGGGTTTGAGAAAATGACAGATTTGACTGGATTGAAACTGTAGCTGTTATAGCTGTTTAGCTACTCATTGACAGTCTCCTGTACTTGTCATGGGGCTTGCTTATCTTACTATTAGTCTAGTTCTTGTAAGTGGCTGCTTTTGCATTTGATTTTTGTTGTACTGCTTATCATCTTACACTACTGTGCCTGGGAACATTTTGATAACAAGAGTGGCGATGAGCCTGGGCTGGCAGATGGCCAGGGCATTACTACTGTCCCTGTGCTGCTGTACTGAACAGGCTGGAACTCCAGTGTGAATTCGAGTCAAAGGGACTGCGAACTGTGGATAAGTACATGTGGGAACAGGCACACCTCAAAGCATCTGTGGCTATGGACATGTCCACACTGCAGCAGGTGCGCTCCTGAAGGGACAGTGGCCCAAAATTAAGTGTCCATGTTGAAGCAGGTACACTCTCTAAGCATCTGGGGCCAGGGACAGGCCATGCCATAATACCTCAGAGTGTCTGTGGATGTGGATAAGTCCACGCTGCAGCAAGTTTGTCCCCGAAGAGTCTGTGGCCCATGGTTAAAGCCATGACACAGAAGGTACAGGTCTAAGAAATGGTGGCTGTCACTAAAGCCACGCTGGAGCAGCTACACCCCTGAAGAGATTATGGCCCATGAATAAGTCTGCACTGGAGCAGGGCAAGGGGAGGAGTTCATTGCCATGTTAAACCCCATGGCCTGATTTAAAGAGACCAGGCATGGAGATTGTAAAGGATATACCTTTAAATCCTTGCAAATCATGATTTGAATTGCATGTTATAGGAAATGCTAGAGCCAACCAAACCAATGAAGGATGAGCCTCATGAGAAACAGTGCAAGTGCGGCACTGACTTGACCTGAGGTGGCTTCGGTGCCCAATAACTCCATGGGACACATTACCTCTCTTGTTCTCAGTGACCACCATAACAGATGGAGCCCAAAGTCATGAACTAAATGAACTCAATGCATACTTTAAGGACATTTTATGGACATTTTACAGGGGTGTTCCACAGACTAAGGGAAAAAAAATGCCTACTGAGATTAGTTCATAACACTACTGATGTGGTTTACTTGAGTTCTAGGAGTTCATTTACTTGGTATGACATGGTAAAGTTGAGTAAGAAGCTGAAGTTGTATCTAACCACATGGAGCACAGTACCTGGATTGAAAACTCACAGGATTTGAACAATAATTTTAAGCAGGTAATCAGAACTGATTGTGCTTTCACTGAGGTCCAATAGGATTAGGTTTAATGGGCCATATATATTATTTAACATCACGAAAGCTTGGAATAAAATAAATGACCCATAAAGATGCAGTTTAACCAAGACTGCTAAATAAGGAAGCAGAAAAGACACCATATTGCTTTTTAAGCAATACATTACCAAACAGTATACATTTTAACACAGAAAAATAAAAATACATACACCTTGGACTGAAGAACACTGGTGTGTAGAGATGAAGCCCTGGGAAGCACTGTCTCTGAGTAGGACACAGAGATCATACTGGATAATTAGGTAAATATCATCAGAGAATATGGCCTCTGTTGCCAAAATCTGTCAATTTATAAATGAAAATATTGATTAAAATACCTGATATATTCTGCTTTTGCATTTGGCACTATTTCAGTTTCTATTAATATAATATGTCTGGTTCTGGTATTCATAACTCAAGAAGTAGGTTAAGTTGGAGATGATTCAAAGAAAAGCCTTAAAACTAATCGTGGTATTGAAGAAAAAGAGAGTGGGAGTATTCACGAAGCTAATTACTTCAGGATCACACAATCACACAATGGAAAAAGATTATTGGACCAATGTCCCAGTCCTGTTCCGACACTACCTCTGAGAAAGGCTCTGTTTAAAACAGAAGAGATCTAGAGAGGATTTTCCTCTGTAGCCTGTTAGCTTCTATGGATTTCTGTCCTGGTATTGCTGTAGGGAACAGCTATGTGATGAGAGAAGGTTTTTCAATCTAGTAAAATAAATTATAACAGAACCCAAACTCTGGAAATTGAAACCACAAAAAATCTGCATATTTTAAAGTTGAGAAATTAACTAATGGAAAAGTTTACAAGAGATCTCTTGGCAGTTCATCACTAAACATATGAAAATCAATAATATTTTTTCTTATGAGGTATATTATCACTTAAACTGAAATCAGCATAGGAGAGTTGCATAGAAAGTCAGGCTAGGTGATCACAGTTTCATTTATGGGTCTGGATCAGAAATTTGAGTTAGAAACATAACTTCATTTCAGTCTAGTTTAGAGATGGCTACCACATATCCTGAGCTGGTAAAAATCTGAGACCTAGGTGCATACCATTTTAAAAATTTCAGACTTGAACAAAAAATCATTAGTTTTATGAATCTCAAAGAAGTTGATGAACAGTATTCAAACAGAAATTACTTTCCAAGCAAATATTTCCTGGTCTAATAAGCCATAATATAGAGATGTACTACTGATATCTAAATTTATATAGAAAATAACAAAGAAATAAATACATTTTTAGAATTAATGGGAGAAGAACATTTTCAACCATTTTTATAACTTTTGCATGATGTTTAAACATTGAGAATATTAGTCCCAGATGGGCATGCTGTGAACTATTGATAATGTTAAATGTTAATATTCATAAAAAAACAACTTTCATCCTCCATGGTTTGAAATACATAAAACTGTTGCTGGGTTATTACTGTTGCTTTCATTTGCAAACCTTGAAAAGGTTTTTATTTTAACAGTTAATTGTATATCAGTAGATAATTTCCCCCATCTGTCCTACCTTTAACATGGAGTAAAGTCATAAGTTGCTAAGGGTTAAGATCAGTGATCTGTGTGGGCTTGAGATTCAAGATATGAATATTATGTCATTGCTCAAAATGCAGTATTTTCTGCCCATGCCAAAGGAATGGGACAACCTGTTTATGTGTTTTCATGACACAGAACAAAGATATCCAATATGCATACCAAGCCTCAACATACTGCAGTATTGGGTAATGTTGCTTTAAAGGACAGTATTTCCTGAAAATCTGTGTGAAGTACTGTGAAACAGCTATTACTGTGCACAGCTGAGTAGAACAACACCCAAAATAAAGCAGGTCATGGTAACATTTTTAAATGGTGAGTGAACACTAAGTGTTATTTTACTCACACAACCTCTTTAACAAGGAGGCGAAACACAGTATAAATGAATCAGAAAAAGCTAGAAAATACAATTCTATTGAAAAAGGAAAGTAGGGTGAAACAAAATTTTCTTTACTTGTATGTTGCTCAAAACCATAGTTCTGTTTACTATGTTAACTGCATGCACAGCTCAGAGGTCACTGATCAATGTATTAAAGCAAATAAAGACAAAACTCACTTTGCAAGGGCAGGAGGTTAGTGTTGGGGGCATTAACTTTATTTCAGAGAAAGACCTAAATATCCCCGGTCTTAGCTGAAAATAAAAAATATCCTTCTACTGTAATGATTTATGGGAGGCATATCTGAGTTGCCTTGTATCTCTGTTTTCCCCTGTGGTTTCAGTTCCCAAAACAAGCTGCCTCTCCAATGATTCACTGGGGTCATGGAACGATTAGTGAATCGTGAAAAATGCAGTCTGGTCAGAAAGCTCAATCCAGCTGATTGTGAAGACAGGACACAACAAAATTAGACTAGACTAGAACAGAATATTTCAGTTGGAAGGGACCTGAAATGATCATCTAGTCCAACTGTCTGACCACTTCAGCGTTGACCAAAAGTTAAAGTGTATTGTTATTTAAGGGCATTGTCCAAATGCCTCTTGAACACGGACAGGCTTGGGGTATCAACCACCCTTCTGGGAATCCTGTTCCAGTGTTTGACCACCCTCTCAGCAAAGAAATGCCTCTTAATGCACAATGCACAGCTTCGAACTATTCCCATGTGTCTTACCACTGAGTACCAGGCAGAAGAGCTCAGTTCCTCCGTCTCCCCTTCTCCTCCTCTGGAACCCGTAGAGCGCTTCTTTTCCTCCAAACTCGACAAGTTGGAAGTCTCTTGCTGCTTCTCATAGGACATTCCTTTCACCAGCTTTGTTGCTGTCCTCTGGAGGCATTCAAGAACCTTCACATCCTTCTTAAATTGTGGGGCCCACAACTGCATTCCATACTCACGGTGAGGCTACACCAATGCTGAACACAGTGGAATAATCACCTCTTTTGAGAAGCTGGTTACATTGTGTTTGATTCACCCCAGGATGCAGTTTGCCCTCTTGGCTGCCAGGTCACACGCTATTGACTCATCATACTGAGCTGCTGCCAGCCAGCACCAGCATCTCCAGATCCCTCCCTGAGGGGGCTGCTCAATCTAAACTGGTGCCAGGCATTACTCCATCCTAAAAAACCTTCCTGGCAGTGGTGGGATTCGAACCCACGCCTCCTAAGAGACTGGAGCCTTAATCCAGCGCCTTAGACCGCTCGGCCACACTACCCTACTGCTGACTTCATCTCCATCTCCAGCAATTATATCACTCAAACAAAAATCAACCTCCCACAGAATATTTTAAAAATAGATAATCTCCATCCAAAACTGAAATGCAGTAGGCTGAATGACCAATAATGGCTCTCTCTATAGGCAGAGGTAAACACTCCTTGCAGCGCACCACATATTTCTGGTCCTCTTGTCACCTGTCAGGGAACATCATCTGGAAAGTTCTACAAATATCTCCTTGCTTGTGAACCTGTTATCCCTTCCCAAGAAAAGAAAGGATGATGGTATATTTTTGGGAGAAAAGTATGTTGACTTTGCACTCGAGTTTGTATTTTCATATTCTTGGATTGTACTGAGACTGGGGCAATGAACTATCTGTCCCTTCATGCACAGTCACTGCAGTGTTCTACTCATGTACTCTAGGCCTCTAACAGATACGATTTGGAGGACCAATTTTAACTACCGAAGTTCCCAAATGAATGAAGGAAGGAACATAAGTCCATGCATCAAAGCAAGTCAGAGCATCAAAACTAGATGTCTGAAACAAGGAATGTGTACTCTACCACTATGCAATATGCCCACACTTGAGGGTAAAAACAGAGTGAGGTCCTAAGTGTTTACACATTAATCTGTGATGCCTGTAAAGCATGGAATTCAAGGGATTGTTTTATGATCATTTTGATATTTCCAGGGACAGTTCAATCGAAACATGTATTACAGATTTCTTTGATTCTACGTATATACTTTGACACCTAGGTAGCTACTTTCCCAGTTCTGTTATTCTTCAGTGCTGTTTTTGCTCTCCATGCCCTCCTGCCAAGTAGATAATGTGTTGTCAATAACTCAGCAATGCTAGATGCTCCAGCAACTTGAGCAAACTGTATAGATATATAACTATACAAAAGCTGCATAATGAAATTTCATGAAACCTGTTAGAGTAAGTACCATATACCACACAATTGTTACAAATATTGAATAATATATATATACTTACCAGGGGCAAAGTGTGCAGATGCTGCATTTAATTTTGTAGACTTGTATTTCTGGGCCATTTTTTCTTAGTCCTTCGTATAAACTGAGACAGTAACAGTAACAATTTCAGTCTCTTATAACATGCGCAACATGAAGAACCCTATTTGGGTTATTTCTAATATACAGATGCTGATTCTGTGTATATAGCTAATAGCCCAGCCTCCTATGGTCCTGATCTTCCCAGATGGACAACCGCGTAGGATTTGTCTAAACATAGGAGCCTCACTGGGAAGTGCTAATAGCCTGCTGTCTATGTTCTCTGACATCCTATTAAGCTGTAACTTATGACACAGTCATTACAGATAATGTCCTCTTATCTTTGAGCTAGAGTCAAGTGAATATTTCTTTTTGCACAGTATTGATACGAGCTGCCTTGATGTTTATGGAGCGTCATTGATCCTGGGATTCAGCTCCAATGCCTTGATGCAATCAGAATGTAAACTGATACCATCTCTCTACCTGCTTCCAATGATTCTCATAGTTTCTCCCTCTTTCCTAAGTTATGCATTTAGAATCAACTGCTGTATAATTAAGGTCTCTGAGGAGAAACTAGTAAAAAGGATTTTGCAATATGCAAGTGAACCTAACTTCTTCCTTGCATGAAGAATTGTGTTTCTACTCCTCTTGATTTAGGTGGAAGCAAACAGTTTATATGCTGTAGATCTACAGTGAGTTTTTCCAGCTCTTTTCTCTTTGCATGCTTTTTTTAGATCACTCCCCCAGCATGCAGAACCAGAACAGAAAGCTTGCTAATATGGAGCACCCTGTTCAATCAGGAAGTACTTAATCAGGTCACCCATTTTATCAGGTTATCTTCACAGAAGATGATGTGCATAATGGTAATGTCAATGATTAGAGACAGAAGCTATGGCATTGTGTTATATCTGGTCAGTGTAATATTTTAATGTTTCCAGGATTTAATGTACCTTTATGGATCTCATATTGCTAGCAGCCTCAGCTAAAAGAACAAGACAGTATTTAATCCCCAGTGTTGAAGCAATATTTTTTTCCTGGGCTTATATGCATCAGGCTTGATATGTCGGCAGGAGAAAAAGATCAAGCAGGATAATTCTACATGAAAAGATAAGATAGCTGTGGAAGAGGAACACACTCTAGTTAAACACACAAGACAGAAACGCTCTGAAAAAGAGTGTATGGGAAGTTCAAATCCACTAGGGTATTCAAGGGGAGAAAGAGTGACTACATAGGTGGCTCGTGCACACCCAGCCATATAAGAAGTTTCTTCTAGTAGGATCATGGGATCATAGGATTAGATCTTGCAATACTTCAGAGTGGAAGGCACCTGTGGAGATCTCTAGTCCAACTTCCTGCCCAAAACAAGGTATAATCTGTGGTCAGACCACGTTGTTCTGGATTTATCCTGTTGGGTCTTGAAAATGTCCAGGAGTGGACAGAGACTGCACAACTTCTCTGCTCTGGTTAACCTGCTTGCAACCAAGCTCCACTCCTTATTTCTGCAGAAAAAGTTTATCCTTATATTCAATATTAACCTTATTTCATATTACATCCACTGCCTCCTCCTTTCACACACCACTGTGCACACCATGTCTCTGTCAAAGGGCAGGTGCTCCAACCCCCACCTATCTTAATGACCATTCAATGAACTTGCTACAGTTTGTCAATGTCTATCTTGTATTGGGGGGCCAAAACTGGACACAGTACTCCAGATGCAGTCTAATGAGTGGTGAATGGAGGAAGATAATCCCCTCCTTGATCTACCAGCCCTGCTCCTGTTGATGTAGCCCAGGAGACTGTTGGATTTTTTTTCTATCAGGACATGGTGCCGGTTCATTTTCATCTTTTTTCACAGCGCCGGTCTCCAGCTAGTCTGTCCCAGCCTGTATCACTGCAGGGAGTTCTTCTTTTCCATATACAGGCCTTCGTAGTTGGCCCTACTGAAATTCATAAGGTTCCTGTCAGCCCATTCTTTCAGCCTGTCCTTCTGTATGACAGCCCTGTTTTCAAGCAAATTGACCGGTCTCCTCAATTTGGTATAATCTCCAAAGCTGATGATAGTGAACTTCACTGCCTTTTCCAGACCATTAATAAAGACATTAAATACAACATTTTCCAAGTTAGACATCTCTGGCACTCTATTTGGTACCAGCCTCCAATTTGAGCATGACCTATTAACCTCTACCTTTTGAGCCCAATCATTGTATTAGATGTTTACTCACCCAGTGTTTGGTGTCCTAACTTGCATACAAGAACATGGTAAAGGACAATGTTGAAAGCCATGCTGAAATTTGTATAAATTACATCCCACACTTTTCCCTCACCTGTAAATCCAGTCAATTTATCACACATGCAACTGGGTTGGTCAGACATAATTTACCCTCAGTAATCCAGTCACTTTCTTCCCTTCAAGTGCCTAGAGATGTGCTCCAAAAGGACTTGCTTTATGATTTTCTCAGGGACAAAATGAGTCTGAATGGCCTGTAGTCCACCAGCTTTTTTTTTTTTTCATCCTTTTTGAAGACGAATGCTTTTCTTCAGTCATCAAGAATCTCCCCCGATCTCCATTACCTCTGAAAAATGACAGAAAGCAGCCTTGCTAGGACATTGGTCAGTTCTCTCAGCTTCCTTGGATGCAGCCTGACCTATGGACACGTATAGATGGAGTTTTTTTCAAGGTAACACCAGTCTTGATCCTCATCCACTGCTAATAGTTCTTCTCATCCTTCCAGTTTTTCATTAATCACAGAGGCCTGGGAGACCGCACTGATGAAAAGTGAGGCAAAAGTGGCCCTAACTCAGTCTAGTTTGCATCCACTGTCTTGAAGTCACCTGTCTCATTCATCAATGTCCCCAAATTTTCCTTTTCAGTGCTTTGCTGCTAATGTAGCCATAGAAAATTTTCTTGTAGCTTTTTACTTTCCTCGAAAGCATCACATCTAAGTGAGTTTTAGCTTTCCTAACACAATCCTACATACCTAGCTAATGTTTCTAAATTCTTACTTTGTAGCCTGCCCCATACTCACCTCTTCTTTTTTGCACTGGTACAGTGTCTTCCCATGGGATCCCACCAAGAAGTTTGATGAACACACACGGAAAGATACCTGCTTGAAGTCCAGGGTCAGTGTCCTTGTTCCTCTCTTCAGTCACTCCTCTTTGCGTTCTGAGCTCCACTGCTTCAAAGTCACTCACTACAGCCAGAACTGCTATCGACTACTATCTCCCCAACCAGTTATTCCTTCCCTGTGAATAGCAGAACCAGCTGTTTGCCACATAGAGTTGGTCAACTTTGTATTCTGTCACCTTCAGAAATCTGCTTGGCTGCATGTATCCCACTGCATTGTCATTCCAGAAAGGAACAGGGAGGTCAAAATGTCCCATAAGAGCCAGGGCCTGTGATTCAGAAACTTCCAGGAACCGTTCCCCTTTTATGCCTTCTCTGAAATACTATTGATTTGAATAAATTGAATGAGAGGAGTCTGGCCACAAAATAACCTTGTCATTACTCCCGAGAGAGCAGAAATTCAGACGCTGAACTTCAGTCGTGTGCTGTGGTGAACAAGTCAGATTCTCAATGTGGAGTCCAGGGGCTTCAGTCCTGACAAGTGCAGGTTTGAGAACCAGGTGGGTTAGACCATATCTTTCAGCATGCATGAGGGGCCAGAAGCTGCAATAAATCTAGGACTGCAGATAGATGGCTATACCCTGGTTTCTGAATGCAAGCACTTCACAGAAGCCGAGCACAAGATCAAAGGCAAGGCAGAGCTTAATCTGATGGCTTACGTTCACCTTGAAAAGTCATAGTAATGACAAAAGTTTAATTTACAGAACTGTAGTCAGACGTCTATTTAAAATACCCAGGATTCATGGTTTAAATAGCAGAGCTTCTGCCCAGGTGGCATAAACCAGTCAAACAGTTAGCAGATCTGACCCTTTGAGAACTGCACTTCCAGTGAAGAATTCTTGGACAGCAGTGGGAAGTCATTCAGCACAAGATTAAGTAGCCTCGGTTTTGAGTTTCGTTCAGTCCTAAACATGAGTGATTTCAACAGCAAAAAGATCCAGAGAAAATGCAGCAGGGAATGTTTCTAAGCCTTTGTGGATTTCTGCAAGATTTAATTTCATTTTAAATCTTCACCAAAAAAAAGGAAAAAAAATTTAAAAAAAAGAAAAAAAGTAACCTCTGCTTTTGAAGTCTACTTATAGTTCCTATGATGAGAGAACAACAACCCATTTAGGGCTGGAAAAGAGGTGCTGTGAACAGGGGGTCTGTACAGGAGGTCAAGGGAAAAAAAAATACTGACATTTTAAAGAGGACTAACTAATCTATCACACAGAGATGTACTGCACCTCATTCAGACACTCTCTGGGTCCATAAGAACTGCTGACAACACCTAAGAGATGTGAACTTTCACTGATTATAGACAATACATTTATGACTACATTAGCATGGATTTAACTTATTATGCCTTACCGCCACCATTAATTCTTGAACGACCGTGATTAAACTCCTAATCCTTAACTTTCTGAAGTTGAAATAACCTCACTCTCATAGGTCACTCTCATGCAAATATGCTTTAGTGAGCTCTCAGACAGCTAGATCTGAACTTTGAAACAGTACACTTACAGAAGTACAATGCTATTTTTGTTTCTGAAATGCAAGCTTATTACTTCAGGACAGTGTACTGGGTCATGCAGAGGTACTAGCTCACTCAGAGGTATCATAAGACAACACTGTATAGTGTAGCATGACGTAGAAGTTCAAAAACTAGCAAATTCAAGCTTGAAATGTAATGTGGAAGCTGTTTTTTATTTGTCACTTCTACCTGTTCCAGTATGGCTAGATACAAAAGGATTACGATAATGCTTTCGTAAGTTATATTTTACCAGTAAACAGCTTTCCATTATGATTTACACTATACCTAGAGCTTAAAAATTTGATTGGTTCTAGTAGGCATCATATTTTAAAAATCTAAATGTGCAAATATATTAACTTATATCAGCTTTGAGGATTTTTTAAGATTATTATTTCTTATCAGAATTGCAATAAACTGCAGGAGTCTGCACATCTATTATAAGATTGTCCCATTGCCTTTCCACATAGGGCATGTTTAAATTGATAAAGTATGTAATTTTAATGCTTCCTTTGTTTTAATCTTGGCTTCACTGCAGATGCAGTCTTGGTAAATAGTAATGTCAAATGATGTAGTTATTGTTACCAAGAAACTTCCAATACACAAATCTATATATATTTACACACATGTATGTAACTATAAACATTTCAAAAATCACACTGGTATTCCCAGAAGTTTATTCCTCAGGATAACTTTTCATGTGGTTTCATTTATATTATCCTCTGAAGTAAAATATAACAGCAAGCTCAGAATTTACCCCATTAAACTGATTGAAATATACTCAAGTAGAAAACTATACAGTCAGCTAATAAGGTGATACTGGTTATTCTATAAGTATGCACAAAATACTTGAAAAATTAAGATTATTAAGGTTAATTCTTATTGGACACATTACTGCACTTGGAAATACAAACACATATTACCTCAATGTTGACTTGTAAATTACATTTTCTATGAAGGCTAATAGTAGTACCTAGATTTCATGGGGTACCATGTTGCAGTTATTTTTACTCTTTCCTTGGTGCTTGAAAATTTATTTCATTCATGCACAAAGTTTAAAGATTTGGATACTTTAATCAAATAATTTACTATATGGCAAAAGTTCCAAATTCTTCTCATTACTTTCACCAAAACTGTGTCAAGGGTGTGTTTTTTTTCTGGGGCAAGGGGTAGGTTCTTGGTTGGAATGTTGAATGTTTCTGCAGGAAAAAACATATATTTTTATAAAAGTGCCACTGAAAAGAAAGAACCTCCGGATGTGACAATTTCCCTGCAACCTCTTAAGGAATACTCACTATCTTTTTTTTTCCTCTCTTCTTCATGTTTCTGACTTCTTCCTCAACCTCCCTTTCTTCTCATCAATTAAAATGCACCCTTTTCTCCTACCATAATTGGTCTCTTTATTCTAAAATCCTTGCAATTCCCACTTCAGCCTGGATTTCTCTTCATTATCCCTAATATCTTTTTTCTTCTCCAATAGCAATTAAGTCTTCTTGACAGCTTCCAAATGTCGTTGTGGGAACTGAGCCAGCTTTGCAATGTCATTTGTTGTTTCTTTTGTCCGGTGTCAACCTAAGCCTGCTGATGTTTTTGCCAATCTCTTTTCCTCAGAGACTCCTTGGTCAGAAATGTCAAAAACAAACCTGAGTATCTCCTGCGTGGTGAAGCCTCAGGGAATTTAATAAGTAGTTTTAGTTTTTTTAAAAAAAACAAAAACAATCATTACTTACAACAAACATGCACTGCAGAAGTCAGGAATTGTCATAATCAGAGGTGGCAGTTAATGAGAAATTCTTTCTTGTGCCTACAATGACCCTTTAGTTAAAAAAAAACAAGTGGATTAAAAAAAACCTAGAAAGAAGAATTCTGAGGAATCAGATCCATGTTTCTGGTTCTGTCACTCCTCCATCTTATTCTAACAACCAGCTGAATGAGGGCGTTCCAGGGCCTGTAGGATTTCAGTCCATTCTTCTGGAAGGGCCAGTCACCTTTAGAGATGTTCTTTCCATAACCCATAGAAGACCAGAGTTTGTCCTATTTTGTTATAAGGACAGCAGCAACCCATCTCACACAGAGGAAAGGACAAGTTTCAGGTAGATGCAGAACTGTCAGATAAAACATAACTCCTCCCCTTGTCATGTTTGGCCCTGTATTTCTGCAGAAAGAAGAGAAAATGAAAAAAAGAAAAGCATATAGATGAATGAGAAATCAGTAAGCCATGCAAAGGTTTAAATTTCCTAGTTGATAATCTGCCCTGCTTTATTTTTAATTCTGTACCCTATGAACTGGTATTACTTTGGCATCCAAAATCTTTTGAATCTTATTGTAGCTATTATCTTTTATGATTATATCCCTATAAACACATCAGCATTATTAATGGGTAAAACAAAAATAATTCACTAAAAGAATACATTGGCGTCATGCTTTTTAAAATTTTTTAAATGGATCTACAGTGTAAAACGAATAGGACTGAGCCACGTTGTTCCCCTTAATTTGTGGAGAGAAGTACAAAGAAATATCATAGAGCTGTACTAAAAGCTTAATATTCTCTTAAATTGCTGTTATCATTTTGTGAATGAAGCTCAGAACTCCCTCAGTTTTGTTACAGCTGAAGAGCAAAGCTAAGGAAATGGAATAATTCCAGCTAAAGTCATATAAGTGTTAGATTCTACAAAATTTCTGCCAGGTTTTTATTATCTGCTCATACACACATGTGGTTGCTTAGTGTCTCTCAGATGATTTTCTTTTTTTTTTTTTCCTTACCAAATGGTAGAGTAAAACAACTTTTTAGCATTTTTCAACCACACTAAGTAAACTGCAAGGATATTTCTCCCATTCTTCCTAAACTATATATCTAGCATCTTTGAATGCAGGAAAAAGCATACATTTGATTTTACTAATATTGCCGGAGGGCAGCAGAGGCAAAATCGCATTACGGCATTCATTTTTTTTCAACAACTTAGTTATTCTGGAAAAGTCAAAGCATTTTAAAAACATTATCTTCATCTTGAAATAACTACTGCCTACCTCTGTTTAAAAGATGCATAAACTAAAATCCCATAAGATTTAGAGAGCTGCCTGAAATCAATCAATGAGTTAGAGAGAGTACTTAGGGCACCTAAACCGATTATAAACTTAAGTATGTTTATATGAATAAGAAATTCTGTAACTATCAAGTACTTCAGAAATTAAGTGTTTCTAAGTGTAGAAATGGAGCTAGGGATGATTCAAGCTTTGATTCTGTCTTTTCAGAAGGTGAGGAGACTGCAGGGATGCAGCTGTTCTCCAGCCTGTTCACAGCACATTCCCCCATGGCCGTGAACCCCAGCCCTAGATTGAGGGGATCCAGCACCCAGCAGGCTGGGAGACATGTGGTGGACTTGAGCTCACTTTGCTGTGTGGACATACTAGGGAAGTACCAAAAGTTGATTGCTAAAGAAACTACGGAACAAGAACTACAGAATAGCAGAAGGTAAGAGAAATATAAATTATCCTCTGTGTGCACTTCTAATAAGCACATATCAAAACTAGCTTTGGAATCAAAAGGATTGAGAAAAAGCAGAACATGAAAATCAAATAACTTTCATTAAACTTTTCTCAGCTTTGCCAGCTGGAAAACATTTTTTTTTAAATTCAAGTTTCTTTTCCTTGCCAATTGCAATTTTTTTCTGCATTTTCCACAGACTTGCTTTTCCCTTATGACATGTTTATCACTGAACACTAAGCTGGAATTCATTCTGATATGAACAAAAAACAAAAGAGAAATAAACAAAGAGACAGAGAGAAAGAGGAAGGAAGGAAGGAAGGAAGGAAGGAAGGAAGGAAGGAAGGAAGGAAGGAAGGAAGGAAGGGAGGAAAGAAGGAAGGAAGGAAAGGGAGGAGAGAAAGAAAAGGCAAACATAGCCCCCAAAATCTTTCCACAATTGTTTCCAAAATTACTTCTAATTTTATACATTTAAAATTGACCCTAATCCATGAGGTGACCACCTTTTGAAGACTACGGTGTATCAACTTGTCAATGCATCCCTTTTTTGTTGCATAGTCTAGCAAGATGCAAGGTTTTCTCCTGTATCACTACCATTTTCTTCCACAACAGTACCAGTTCACATAAAAATGACAGCAGGAACACAGCTGTCAGACTAAAGATACTTGGTTTGTCTAGTTTTGACAGTGAGAAACCCAGAATATTTGCTATTTCATGAACAGTACAAACATCCCAGCTATTTTTAACCTACGTCATCATGATCAAAAATAAAACTTACATGAAATACAGTGTCAGCCAAGCTGCTTTGGATCGATCTCAAAAATTGTATCCCTTGGGGTTTCTGTTTACATCTCAACCAACTTGAAGGCACAGGGACAGGAGCAGCTGCCTGCAAAATAATTGATCACATTCACTTCACATACTCAAAGCTAGAAATGACTAAAGGTCTTGTCTACTGTAACCAATGACTCTCTGAGATTCCTGTTTTCTGACAAGTTATTTTAAGTAATGAAGACAATTTAAGACACTTAGTTCTGTGTTGCATTGAAGCCCAGAAAACCATTCTCATGCCATTGGGTAGTCTAGCAGCTTATACTTATTTTCGTATAGTGTTGTCCTGTATCACAATCCCATGGCACATACGTAACAAAACCACTCGCTGTTCCTTCTCTACAATTTTTTTTATTATTGTACGTTTTCTGTTTCCTGAAAGAAATGCAATGTGAGGAAAAAAAAAAATCCGGAACACAAAATGCAGCATATGTCAGTTTGGAGGAATAGAAACAAGTCTTTGTTTCTGAAAATACTCTCTGAAATAGTCTAATTGAAAGTATATTTTTAGATTTTAATGAGGCAGAAAAAATAGCTGGTTTTAAATTTAAGGATCTTTGGCTACATATTCTGTGGAACTTGCAGTAAATCCAGAGTAAGGCACTGAGCCTAACATCATCGTTAGAGAAGCTTAACCAGTTTAAGGCTTTATAGGGTAGTCACTGCATTTATTTTACTAGATAGTTTGAGAGTCTTTCCTGCTTCATTCAGTTTTTTACCAACTGTATTCTTTGTAAGTTATAATTCTTTGGTTTTATGTTTATATGGGGCCTTATTTAAAACACCTTTGTCAAAATCTCAACACACAATGCTCTTCCTGTGAGTACTGTTACAGCATTGTAACCAGTGTTACAAGCACAACAACACTGCTGGAAACATTAATGGAAGAAACATGGAATACCTTTTTTTCCCCCTCAGGCTCACATAGATATAGCAAGAAATATAACACTGTTGATTTACAGGACAGCTGTGTAGCTTCCAATATCAAATCAGTTCTTCCCAGAACGTGTCATAGAAGCAGCACTTTCAAAGAGTGATTTAACAATTTCTCTAACAAAGAATGAATTTTTAATGACATTTTACCATTTCTTTGACAGTGGCTTTTCATGGTCATTTATTTTAATTATGCTCTGTATGTGTTAGAAGATCTTTCCCAAATCCATGAAGACAAGATTCATCTTTAAAGTGAATTTTTTAAAAAATTAAACTAAATTAAAAAAAAAAAAAATCATCAGTAGTAAATGATGTTACTGAAATTTAAGAACAAGGTGAGATCCTCTGAAGACATTTTAATAACAAGGAAGAGAAAGCCTGTATGACTCTCCATTTCCTTATGAAGTGTTTGGACAAGAGGCTGTAAGAAGACACATGGAGCAATGCATGTGCAGCAGGCTCAGTGTGCAAAGAGTTGCTTGTTACTGTAGTGCATCTGTTAATTCAAACAGTGACTAGTAAAAGTCAAAATATATTCAAGTGCATTGAAGTAATTAAGGGAATTCACCCCACGTAGTTTCAGTATGTTTGATTTCACAACATCTGAGCTCAGCTGTGTATCATGGCTGCAAGGTTAGATCAAAAGTGCAGCTGAAATTAAGAATTTTAATCTGATTATTATAATCCTAGAATACAAGTTCTTCCCTAGCCTCCAGTATAGTAATTATCTCTCACATTTCTATTGTGCAGAGTTATCTTTTTATACTACAAACTTTCTCTCTAGTCAGCATACTCAAACCAATTCAAATAATTAAGTTTTAGAATATATTATATATACATTATGTGTGACTGGTAATACAGCACATATTAACACAATCCTTCCAAAGTTCTTAGAAATTGAATTTTCCAAAAATCTTTCAAAAGCAAAGCCTAGAATCTGCTGTAACAGATATAATGTTTTTCCATACTGATGAAACAGAAAAGGTTTTATCCATACTTAATAAGATGAAAGCTTTGTTTACATAGACATAAACATTTGAAATAATAAATCAGCATATCTATATACATTAATCCAATCATACCAAAACAGAAATAGGGGATACAGGTGGTTCCTACTGACTGATAGTCTGAGCTGTGGAATGGATGAGCAGTTCTGTGCAGCATTCAGCTGTATCAAAACTTCAAGGTCTTTCTGTGTTACTCTAACTAAGCATTTATTTACCAAAGACCTGGCTAGGATCATGGCATTCAGTTGTGATACTGTTTTGTTTTGTTTTGTGTTTTAAGGCTTAGTTTCTTCATTCTCATGAGTCCAGTAGTCCTGTGTAAATTTATTGCTCAGTCTGTGTGCTGTAACTTCCTCTGTGCTGGATCTCTGGGGGGAACAAGTATCTTAGAGAATACAAGCTTGATTGCTTGGACTATAAAACCACAGAAACTGATTTATAAGCTTTCAATAAATTTCCAAGTGGGTCCCCAGCCATCTGAGGGGCCAAAGTGAAGAGCAGGTATACACCCATTACATCCTCAGAAAAATCATTTTCATGATGCTTTAGAATGAAAGTCCTGAAAGAGACAGCTAAAAATGAAACATGAAGGATGCATTCAAAAAAATATGAGGTTTTATAGTAAGCTGGTTGACATATGGTAAGTTGACGTATTTACTGTAACTGAGATGAAAATTAAAGATATACTGGAAGAAAAATTACAAAGTCTTAAAAACAGATATTCTTTACTCTGCACAGGTTGAAGTGTTAGTCACAGCAGAAGCAGAGAAACTACAGAATTACATTATTAGGATGATCCTTTCCTCGTTGAATTAAAACACCAATTATTTGAAAGGTCAGCTCAGGGTGTTCTAGATGCATTTTTTGATGCAGTAAGGGTGACTCTGTATTCTGCCTTTGAGGAAACTACAGTAATGTACTCAATTTAAAATAAATAGTGTGTGAAGTGGCCTTAATTTAAGGAATTAAGTTAATTATTTTCAGTAAATTTGATTAAATCAAATGCATGTATTCAATATGATTTAACCAATGAAGCTTAGATTTGCGTCTTTAATTCAGGCTTCATTCCTTGAATGTCATATGCAGAAGAGTTGTAATTGCCAGTGACAGAGGCCTGAGAAGAATGAAATGAAAACACTAAATGTCCTTAGTATAATGAATATTTTTTGTCTCCTCTGTTGCATGTTTCCACCATTTTTTAAAGCTCGAAGGTAAGCTCTTCCTTTTCTGTCAGACCTGGAGGTATTTTTTTTGTACTTGAATGGCTCATAGCACATACCGAAGTCTGTTCCAGGGCTGTTGCATAACCTCCCACTAAGGGACATACTGTCAATTATTTTGCCTAAGGCATTAAAACAATCTTGCTGCTATCTCTGGTTAAAAAGAAAGAAAAAAAAAAGTGAGAAATGTTTTTATATTTGATATAGAACATACTAAATGTTTTATGTCAATCACACTCTCTTAAGATTCTAATTACTGCATTTACATGTCTGTGCAGTTATGTCCAAACTAAACACAGATTATAACTATGTTCACTTTCATTGCTGTATTTAAGGCTATTGTTACCATAAAGATTTCTAAATTCTCTATTGATCAAAATTTATTTTTGTCAGACAATTATTATAGTCATATTCTAAAACTAATGTAAGCCACTCAGGAGGTAGTAAAAAAAGAGTTAGCTGAGCTTATTTTCTTAAATGTTTTAGTGATGATAAAGGAGAAAAAGTAGACATTGTATCAATTACAACTGAAACACGAGAAGTTATGAACACGGATGAACTTGAAATTACTTAAAGAAAAACACTAGAAAAAATATCAGGAATTGAAAGTAGGAAACAATATTCAGGCTGGGATTTTCAATAAGTCTTTGTGACTTCAAATCTCACCAGATTTTTACCTTTGCAGTTTAGCATGGCCAAGGAAAGAAGTCAATACTTCATTAGTTAATTAGATTGGGTTGAGAACAAACCTTTCTCATGACTGCTTATGTGACCTGGAAGAGATTTGTGAAGGAAGTTGGAGAGAGCCATTGATTCAAGTATTTTTGGTGGAGAAATTTGCATTAATGACAGTATACCTGTCTATTATTTCTGGCTACAGAGATTATTACTGTCCTTGTTGGTATAATTTAAAAAACAGTGAAAAAATTAGCCTCTATTTAAAAACTAGACTCTGTGCCTGAGTTTTATAACACACCACAAAGCTGTACCAGCTCTGGTCTCAAAGCGGCCCTTGAAACTGTCCACCTTGTCTTGACCTCCTGTTCTGCAGAAGCACATGTAAGCACTTGGTTGGGATCAGAAAGCACACAAAATGGACACTGAATTGTACTAAACTGCTAATATTGGCCAGGCAGCT
Source organism: Caloenas nicobarica (assembly GCF_036013445.1). Taxonomy (NCBI): domain Eukaryota; kingdom Metazoa; phylum Chordata; class Aves; order Columbiformes; family Columbidae; genus Caloenas; species Caloenas nicobarica. The sequence continues at coordinate 18,227,516 of NC_088245.1, forward strand.
AGGTATACCAGTGCCTACAGTTCACTTACAGAAGATAGGCCTCCTCAGACATGCCAGATCCTGTGAGCTCTAGAGGTTGCTCTTCAGCTGTCATCAGGGTCACAACCCATGTTTACTGTATCTACATGAAGCCACAGTATCTAAACAGGTAAACATGTCAGTCACAGTAAGAGACCCCTGGCCCCTAGATCACAGAATCACAGCATCACAGAATGTTAGGAATTGGAAGGGACCTCGAAAGATCATCTAGTCCAATCCCCCTGCCGGAGCAGGAACGCCTAGGTGAGGTTACACAGGAAGGCGTCCAGGCGGGTTTTGAATGTCTCCAGAGAAGAAGACTCCACAACCTCCCTGGGCAGCCCGTTACAGTGTTCCATCACTCTCACTGAGAAGAAGTTTCTTCTCAAATTTAAGTGGAACCTCTTGTGTTCCAGCTTGAACCCATTACCCCTTGTCTTACTGTTGGTTGTCACCGAGAAGAGCCTGGCTCCATCCTCGTGACACTCACCCTTCATATATTTATAAACATTAATGAGGACGCCCCTCAGTCTCCTCCAAGCTAAAGAGACTCACCTCCCTCAGCCTTTCCTCATAAGGGAGATGCTCCACTCCCTTAATCATATTCATTGCCTTGTGCTGGACTCTCTCCAGCAGTTCCCTGTCCTTCTTGAACTGAGGGGCCCAGAACTGGACACAATATTCCAGATGAGGTCTCACCAGGGCAGAGTAGAGGGGAAGGAGAACCTCTCTCGACCTACTAACCACATCCCTTCTAATACGCCCCAGGATGCCATTGGCCTTCTTGGCCACAAGGGCACAGTGCTGGCTCATGGTCATCCTGCTGTCCACCAGGACCCCCAGGTCCCTTTCCCCTACACTGCTCTCTCATTCCCCAACCTATACTGGAACCTGGGGTTGTTCCTGCCCAGATGTAAGACTCTACATTTTCCCTTATTATATTTCATTAATTTTTTCCCTGCCCAACTCTCTAGCCTGTCCAGATCTCGCTGGATGGCAGCACAGCCTTCTGGCGTGTCAGCCACTCCTCCCAGCTTGGTGTCATCAGCAAACTTGCTGATAGCACACTCAATTCCCTCATCCAAGTCGTTGATGAATATATTAATAATACTGGTCCCAGTACTGACCCTTGAGGGACTCTACCAGATACAGGCCTCCAAACAGACTCCGCCCCATTGACTCTCTGGCTTCTCTCCTTCAGCCAGTTTGCAGTCCACCTCACTACCCGCTCGTCCAGTCCACACTTCTTCAGTTTAGCCATGAGGATGCTGTGGGAGACGGTGTCAAATGCTTTACCGAAGTCAAGGTAGACCACATCCACCGCTCTGCCATCATCAATCCACCTTGTTACGTCTTCATAAAAGGCTATGAGGTTGGTCAAACACGACTTCCTCTTGGTGAAGCCATGTTGACTGCCTCTGATGACCCTCTTATCCTTGATATGTCTTAAGATGACACCAAGGATAAGGTGTTCCATCACTTTCCCAGGGATGGAGGTGAGGCTGACCGGTCTATAGTTACCCAGGTCCTCCTTCTTGCCCTTTTTGAAGACCGGAGTGACATTTGCTTTCCTCCAGTCCTCAGGTACCTCTCCCATTTCCCAAGACTTGGCAAAGATGATGGAGAGTGGTCCAGCAATGACTTCAGCCAGCTCCCTCAGCACCTGTGGGTGCATCCTATCTGGACCCATGGATTTATGGATGTCCAGATTGCTTAATTGCTCCCTAACCCAGTCCTCATCAACCAAGGCAAACTCCTCCATTGCCCTGCCTCCTCTGGGGCCTCAGGGGTACAGGGCTCCTCTGGACAGCCTCCGGCAGAGTAGACAGAGACAAAGAAGGCATTCAGTAATTCTGCCTTCTCTGTATCTTCTGTCACCAGGGCACCCACCCCATTCATCAGTGGGCCTACATTGCCTCTGGTGTTAGTTTTATCTGCCATGTATTTGAAGAAGCTCTTTCTGTTGTCCTTGACCCCTCTTGCCAGGTTTAACTCTAAGGAGGCCTTAGCTTTCCTAGTTGCCTCCCTACATCCTTTAACAACAGCCTTATATTCTTCCCAAGTGGCTAGCCCCTCCTTCCATGATTTGTAAACTCTCCTCTTCCACTTGAGTTTGCCCAGCAGTTCCCTGTTTAACCACGCAGGTCTCCTGGCTCCCTTCCTTGACTTCCTATGTGTCGGGATGCTCTGATCTTGAGCTTGGCAGAAGCAGTCCCTGAATGTTAACCAACTATCTTGGGCCCCTTTACCTTCAAGCAGCCTTGCCCACGAGATTTCCCCCAGCAATTATTTGAACAGGTCAAAGGTGGCCCTGCTGAAGTCCAGGGTTGCAATTCTGCTTGCTATTCTGCTCCCGCCACATGAGATTCTGAACTCCACATCTCATGGTCGCTGCAACCAAGGCAGTCGTCCACCTTTACAGCTTCAACCAGACCCTCCTTGTTAGCGAGGACGAGATCCAGCAGCGCACCTCTCCTAGTCGGCTCCTCCACCATTTGCATCAGAAAGTTATCATCAATGCACTGGAGGAACCTCCTAGACTGAGGCTGGCTGGCTGAGTAGTCCTTCCAGCAAACATCAGGGTAGTTAAAATCCCCCATGACAACCAGAGCCTGTGACTGTGAGGCTACTTTCATCTGCCTGTAGAAGGCCTGATCAACTTCCTCACCCTGATCTGGTGGCCTGTAATAGACTCCCACAACAGTGTCACCCCTGCCAGCCTGCCCCTTGATTCTCACCCACAGACTCTCAACTCGCTCCTCAACTGCGCCTGGACAGTACTCAGTACATTGTGGTTGCTCTCTCATGTAAGGAGCAACTCCACCACCACGCTTGGCCGGCCTGTCTTTCCTGAAAAGGACATAGCCATCCATGACCACATTCCCATCATGTGAGCTGTCCCACCATGTCTCTGTTAATGTCACCAGATCATAATCTGCTGACCGAACGCAGGTTTCTAACTCCTCCTGCATTTTCCCCATGCTGTGCGCATTGGTGTACAGGCACTTGAGGGAGTGAGCCAACGATTTCACCCTAGGGGTATGGGGGTCCTCCCAGTCTTCATCAATTCTAGAGTGCTGCCCCACTGATGCAAGCCCAGCTACAACCCCATCCCCCTTCAAATCTAGTTTAAAGCCCTCCAAATAAGCCCTGCTAATTCCTGTCCCAGCATCCTTTTACCCCTGTGGGATAAACCTTTCCCACGTATTACTGACTGGACTGGTGTCTTATAAAACCAGCCGTTATCAAAGAACCCAAAGCCCTGCCTGTAGCACCAGTCTCGAAGCCAATCATTTACAGACTTAATTTTTCTATCCCATCCCACATCATCACCCGAAAATGGAAAGAGGGAAGAAAAGATAACCTGAGCCCCAGACTCTTTCACCATTTTTCCCAAGGCCTTGAAATCTTTCTTCATTTCCCTCAGACTACGGGATGCAGCTTCCTCCCCATCTGTCTGGAAGATCAGTCAGTCAGATCAACCAGTGCAGAGTGTCTCAGAACCATATGACTGAGATTTAGCTCAATCTGAAACACAATACATAGCATAATGTTTAGTTACCATCTTGGATATGTTTAAAGTATTCAAATTTTTTTTTAAAAAAAGATGTGTCATAGGGAACAAGGGTGGATTTTATGAGGTGAAACTGAGCATATGGGTCGCATATACTGTGGGCTGGCATTTGAGCATATGGAAGTTCTTGAGGCTGCAAAGCCTTCTCAGGTAGCACTGGAGGGCTATATTGGACATCTGCATCTTTGTCCACATTGTTAATTAGAGATTACCTGGAATGCTTTATCTTCCAGTCAACGTCCAGGCTCTTTGTCCTACAGAGAACTAAACTGATCACTGGGGAAAAAAAAAAAAAATCAAAACCCAAGAAACAAACAACAAAAAAACACCCCAAAACACCACAAAACCACAAACAAACAAATAAAAAATAACAAACAAACAAACAAACCCCTAATTGTTCTACAAAAGGATAACCAGTGTTTGAGTTCTCTCCCTGATCCTCTTTTGGTTTTCAACATAGACATACTCCCTGTGTATAGACAGTAATTTGGCTTATTAAAGTGATCGCAGGACACTCCTTTAAGTAGAATTTAAATACATCTAGATATAGTTGGGATTGTACATGAACAATGATATAGGAGTAACAGTGACTGTTCTGTAGTCCAGTCTCTGCTATCATGTGTAATATCTCCTTATCCTTTTATAAATATGCCTCTCTTCATCACAAACCAGGTAGTAAGGACAAATATCTCCTCTTTCAAAACTTACAGAAAATTATCATTTTGAAATTGAAAATTATTATTATTTGAGTTCCTCTCTAAGCTTCAGATAACTCACGAACACTTTTATAGTCATTAATTTCTGTGCAACTATTGTTTATTTTGCTTAAATAACGTTTTACAACCATGGTCAAAAGATGTGTATGCCCAGTGGCAGTTCAAATTATATTTAGTGTGTGAGAATTGTCACTGAACATAGTGTACAAGGGCAGTGTATTTCCTGCTCACACACGTATCTTAGTGAGCACTTCTTGTTTTAGTGTGTGGTAGTGTCAGGCTTGATACTAGCAGTGCACTTTGCATAAGAGGGAAATAAGGCTCAGAAATATTTTCCTGAGGATTATGAAGTTTTGCTGGGGGTGGACCCCATGTTCCTAAGGTAGCGGACAGCTCTTTCACGCTGATTGCCTGGATGCTCTTGTAACATCAGAGCAGCACTATAAGAAAAATGAGACATTCCATATATATTTTTTTTTTAAATCCTACAATATTTTGTAATATGGATACAAATGTGAAAGAGAAAAATTGAATCTGCCTCTTTTGTTCAAATTTAGTTTCTTGGAACCATAGGACGCATAGCACATAAATTGAGCAGACTACTTACCAGACAGGAAAGAAGAAAGTTCATATGTAACCGTGACATTTTGAAAATGAAAAAGTTTAGTATGCATAGCAGCTCCACATCTACATTGTGTATTCGGTGGCAAGAGGACATATGAAAAAAATAGAAATGTCATTGCATTACTCACTGAATTAATGTTGTGGCTGCCTGTTACTTTTAAGGTTATGATTTATATGGGCATAGTCTTTATTTTTGTTTATCAGCCCTAGTTATACTATTTACATGTCGTTAACTTTGTTAATGGCAGAGATGTTTTCTCTAGACTTTTACATTTATCCACTCAACCAGAGCTACAGAAGCAGTCACTTCAAATAATAAATAACAACACAACATTTCTACATGTAATAAACTATACTCAGCTTATGTTTGATATAAAGTGTAAGAGATTTGGGGAATGTATCCTTTACTATGGAAAATACTGCATTTTTGGCTTATGGGTACATTGGTAATGGGTGCTATGAAACTAGGCAGTTTAAACTAGATTTCAAACTAAGGAGGTATATTGATTGCAGTATGTATAATTTTGAGGAATCTTCCCAAATTTTATGGAGGGTATTGACAAATTTTATGACATTTTATTTTATGATTGTCTACCTTTTGTTCATGGAAAACATACCTCAAATCTTGTCTTTCAGTTATATAAACTAAAACTTCCCATTTCACCTATTTAGTCATTTAAAATTCAATAGTGTCACAGTTAGCTGAAGTAACTCTCATTCAGCTGCAGTTCCATATACCAGTATGCCTGCAATACAGCAGACATCTAGTATTCTATATTTTTATATTCATATTGATTGACAAGTTAATTATCTTTCTAAAAAGTTTGGGAGATTATTTATCGTGTGTATGGTTCTTATCTAAATCACGATGTATTTAAATCTAAATAAAGCATATGTCTCAATTTTTTCAAACCAAAACTACATGTTAACATATTTTATTAATTTCACCTAGCAGCATTTATGTCAGCAATTGGTTTAAGTGGATTTATCATGTAGTCAACATTTGCGATAGGTAAAAGCTGCAAAATCACTTACCACTGGACTTAACACTTCATTTCTAAAACTTTGCAAGGGTTGCAGAAAAAAATGAAGGTATGGCACCAGGTTTCATAAATACTAAATCACGGATGCATTAATTCTTTTTTTTTTTTTTACTATTACATTATACATCCTTCTCACGAAGCTGGAAAAAAAAAACAACTTTCCAAATTTAAAACAAAAAGTCAGAACTCAAATTTTGACATGGTCACCCTCGCTAGCAAATTACAGACTGATCCTTAAAACAAGATACGGTCATACAATTATTAGATCTGCTTAACAACTGAGACACAAATGAAGCTTTGTACCAAGTTGTGCAGTCTAGAAGGAACATGAGTAGGCAGTATAGTAATAAAGAGTAGCTTCAAAGTCCTGAGCTCGGGCAGTGGCTCAGGTAGATAACCATCCTAAGAAAACAAGGTTTGCAAGAGTATGTTTTTAGCCATCAACATAACATGGGACTGCAAAATCATAGGTCGCGTGCAAGTAAGGGACTAGTAGCTAAGCTACAAAGCTCACCAATAAAGAACATGTCCAAACTCCGCCTGGACACAGCTGCAGTGAGTGAAGCCCAATCCTCTGGGCACCTCAAACACTGTGGTGTGGAGGCTGTGGACCTGCCTCTGTCTGCTCACTGAAGGTGCTCTGAATCATCCTGCCAAACAGACAGCAGTTCTTTACATATTACCAGACCTAAAGTATCCATAATAGAAAATGTGAATGTAAACAGAGAAACTAACAACATGGTCTCATTTTACACCAGAAACCTGGAACAGATAATATAACCAAATAAAGACCAACACCATTGTAACTTGCCTTCTCCAGCTCATCAAAACAGCTTTGCAGGATTTTCTTATCACACATGCCATGCATTTTCTGCCTGTAAGCAGAAAGCTTTTCTACAATTTTTATTTTGGCTCTATAGGTTTATAGCCCTAGCCACAAATGTGTAACACTTTATAATCTATGCTCATTACAACCTCTAAAAAAGTGAGCAATTCACTGAATAAATTAGATTATGGACAAGATTCTGAAAACCAGCATGAATATGTTACAACACTATGTCCGACCAAAGCTTTGTGCAACAATTGAAAGGATCAAAATAAATAGTATAATTTAGTACAAAGAAAGTCAGTTTATATTGTTAGGGTTTGGTTGGGTTTGGTTTTTTTTCTAAACTAACAGTATGACCTGTTTTATAATTACACTTCAGTCATTCTGCTGTGCTTGTGCTTCAATCAGCTTACAAAACCGCTAAACAATTACATTGTCTTCAGCAACATGTTGAATGTGTTAAAGCTTCATTGTATTAGGGTGAAAAGGGAATGTATCTGGCGGCAGTACCAAGGCAAGAATGCTATTCCATTCATGTGGTGACAAAGAAGTTTCCAGGTTTTTAAGACAGATGTATATAAGCCTGTGTAATATCAAGAGATGCTCAAGCTCAAAGCCTGGTTCTTTAGCAGAGAGAGCTGCTGTGGGGACACTTGGAAAGTGGCAGATCTGAGACGAGCTCTGTTAAATCATGAGTATTTGAAGCTGCTACCATTGAAAATCCCTCAAAAGTGCTTAAGATGACAAAAGCATCCGCCATTTCTGCAGCTGAGGCAGGGAGGGTGGAGGTTGAGTCCATGGAGAGGCAGGGGCTCTCCTGCACCTGGTCAGAGGCACAGGCCGCTCCACCAGGAGAGGCAAGAGAAGCAGAGTTCTTCAGAGACAGACACCTGTGGCAGGGAGCAGGACCTGACAGAAACAATTTTTAACAGCTGGTGTGGGAGCTTTACCTATAATTTTAACATACAGTCTGCCAAACCAGCCCTCAGCATGCTTCTCTCCTAAATTCATAATCAGACAAGTTAGGGATAATCAGAAATGCATGCTTGGGGGTGAAATATTCAGCCTACTATTTTGAACACCTCAGGGATAACAATACAAACACACTGAATAAAACGCTGGTACTTAAACCACTGGACTTCTGAATTATCCACTAAACGATAAATGGCTCCCAGAATTTTTTTCCAGGCAATTACCAAGTATATTTCTATGTGGAAGAGGAGGGATAAAACCTTTGGGCAGTGAAAGCTTTAAGTGCCAGAAGCTGTAACAGACAAACCTTTATGCGCCAGGAGTTGCATACAATTTCCTGTGCAACAACAGCTGAACATAAACTGTTATGTGCTGTTTATGCACAGTTGTACATAAATAACACAGGCTTCATGCAGAGCTTCATATAAGTATATGTGCAAAATATTTCCACCTCACTAGCTTTTCGTGCATACATTTGTAATAAATTTAACCACCACAAATAACCCAAAAGGCAATTAAGAAAAAAAGCAGAAGAAAAACCAGGCTACACATTACATAATGCAATTCAGAAGAGTAAAATTTTGTAAAATTTCACATCAGAAGGTATCCAGTATTTATTAAAAGTCTTCTCTGCTCAGTTTTATTCACACTTTGTAACCACTTCGTAGTTACACAGTCACCAAGAGGGATCCTCCATTCTGTGGTTTCTGGGGAATCTCAACAAAGAATTGTTGAAGATTTGTGCAGGGAGCTGGGAGCTTATTTATTCCATCCCATCACTGTCTCTTCAGTCATGTGGATGCATCCTCTGGATTCAGGCCTATATTTGATGAAAGTATAAACTGACAAAAATGGGAAGTTCAAAGTCAATAACTCAGTTTTCAACCTGACCTATACTTTGTATAGAAACTTATGTGTCCAAGTTTACGCACCTTTCATTTTCCTTCCTATGTATAAAGCATTATAGCTGCCATAAATTTGTTAATGAGGCAGTATTATGCTTTCCAATATAGCAACACAACAGATTTTGAAAAAGAGGCCAATTAGTTTGATTTGTCTTCCTCTCCAACCTCTGGAGTCCCCTTTCAAGCCAGTAAAGGTAAACTATGGCACTATTTATAACATCAGCATATTTTAATGTATTGTTTTACAAGTCCCAAAGGTTTCTTTTCACACTTCATGTTTTCTGTTGTGGTCTCTACAGATTTCAGCATTGTGCTATAGGCTTTGTGTTACAGCCAAGACATTTGCATAGGTCTTATCTTCTACAGTTAATTTCCTTTAAAATATCAAGTTCTTGAGGAATTTATAGCTTGGTACAGTGTGTTTTACATTTTTATTCAGGAACGGACTCATCTGTTTCATGACTAAAAATAAACAAGCCTGCATTTTTGCTCTTTATGACTTGGGCCTTGCCTGGATCATTATATATTAAATTAGACTTTGTAAGTGTTTAACAGAAAGAAAACAGAATATATGGAAGGATGATAAATATTCATTTTTAACACAGAGAAGATCTGGTCATCCTAGATCTTGTCTCATGACACAAATTCTTTCTTCTTCAGGCCCCAAAGGAAATTCAGCTATTTTTTGAAATGCTCCTGTAAGTGTTCTCACTAATAGAGACACCAGTCCAAGGCCTCTAAAAAGTTCTACATTTGCTTGGAGGCCTCCTTACTCCAGAACCATGTTCTAATATCCCTCGTTACTAATGCCCCATACCACAACAGTACCCTCTTCACATAGTTATTGTTATTTAGTTTTTGAAAACTTTAAATGTGAAGGATTCTCTAACTAAATTGTCATAAATGCATTAGTTTCAGAGCTACTATTTGTCTACCAGTATTTATCCAGGTCATTCTGGATATAAACAAAATTGAATTTTCAGACACTCTTTACTAGTTCTGCCTAACAAAAAAGAACATATTGAACAATACAGACTCCTGTGATGCCCCTACTCATGCTCTTATTCTGAGAAATCGTGTTTACTTTGTGCTATCAGGGCAGACGCCTTCATGACCTAAGTAGCTTCTGGATGGCTTTGGAGTGTGTTTTTGTGACACCAAAGGATCCACACCACTTGCCCTGATAATAGTCAAAGGAGAGGGATAAAAGTCCAGGGGAAATAGTTTCTCCTGAGAGCAGAAATCCATCTTTCATTGACGAACAGAAAATGAGAATTCACTTTAAAACAGCTGCTAAACTAGATGTCTACCACTTAGGTGTAAGGCAAATGTTTAAGTTATCCAGACTGCATCCCTCACTGTAGTTCGTAGCCCAAGAGCAGGGAGAGAACCTGAATGAGGAATACGGGGCAAGGGCTAGAAACCTTCCCATCACCTCCAGCGTCCCAAGAGAGCAGTCAAAAGACAGTGCCCAATGGTAGCATTTGCTTTTCATTATCTCGTTTACCTGCTTCCTTTTGGTTAACAGCGCCCTTGGGTCTATTTTCAGATCATGGGATTATTAAAATCTGTTTATAATCTTTGTGAAGCCTAAAATTAGAAATGCTGAGACAGAGGTTCTACTTATTTTAATTAAAATATTTTAAAACTGAGATGTTCAACACAAAGGATATAATCACTCAAACATAAAAAGAGCAATACTAATAACAGGGGATTCCTTGTGGGGAAGAATGTGTGTGTGGTATGTGACAGTGTCCACAATGGAAAAACTTGTTGGGCGGGAAGAGACAGATCTGGAGAACTTAATTTTTACGTTTTTGTTTGGTTTGGAGTTTGTTTGGAGTTTTTGGTTTGGGTTTTTTTAGTTGTTTGTTTGTTTGGGGTTTTTTTAATGACCATATGGCCAAACTCTTTGCAGTAATTCCAAACAATGTAGTTGTAGCAATGGTAACAAACTGCAGCTTGGAAAATTAAGATTGGACATTGAGGGGAAAAAAGTCACTAGGTGGCTAGTACCTCACTGGAATAAGTTATATGGAGAGGCTGTGAAATGTCTCTCCTGGGCATCTGGAAGATTCTGCCTGACACAGACACAGCTGCCCCTTTGCACTGCTGGCAATAGCCCAGATTCAGCAGGAGACTACAACTGACACTTCTGTGATACTATGAAATAATTTCAGTCCCTTACTGCATCCCAGAAGTAATAATACTTACTATCTAGCACAGGGAATAACTCATTGTGCAACTAAAGACTGCAGTATCTTTAAACTGTAGTGTGTTAATAATGTAGAAAGAAAAAAAAATCACTAAATCCTTGGCTTTTGTTGATTTTATTTATACTCTTAATATTATTTTAACAGTGTTCTTCTGTGGTTTAATAAATGTTATCTTGTGTTGATAAAAGTCAAAAAAGTCCTTTATAATAGGACCTGATCTTTTAAAGCTGTAAATGCTGTACAGTCTGTACTTTTGATCAGTAAGAAAAAGTAATGCACAGCACCAGCATTTGAGAATTACACAAATCTTGTAAGAAAATAAAAGGCCATTGTGTAGACAATGGCACAGAAGTCCAGCTCCTTATTGATTTGACAAGAATGATCCTCATGATTTGATTTTCCAGAAGAACTGAATGCATTTGAACTCTCGTACTCTTGATAATTACCTTTAGACAGATATAAACTCAGGCGGGAACTGCAATCAAAATTATAAAAGTAGAAGTTTCTGATTGTAAGGATTGTTGTTCATTCATGATTGATCAAACTGATTTCTTAAATAAATCCTTATTACTCGCATGTTTTCAGGGTGCTCCTTTTTAAAGATCTGCTGATAAATGAAAACAAAGCCTTTGTTCTTCTACAGACTGGAGTAAGTAGATGGAAATACTGATGGAATTTGTATACGAGCACATTGACAGGAGATGAGATGGCTGATAATGACGAGTGGAGTCCCCCACTGTGGCTCAAAGGACTGTGACTCAGAGCTGACCCTGCCTCTGCTTCTGTCTCATTAGTCACAAATTTCTGTACCTGGTTTTCTCAGTTGTTCCTGGTACTCCAGCAGACTTTCTGCAATAAAGAAAATATTCTATACAGAACCTTTTAATTTCTTTCTATGAACAGTGTTGTAAATGCATAAACTATTTAATAAATGTGGTTAATTACTGTATCTGTAAAAAAGCTGCAACAATTTCTGGTAAATATGCTTCTCAGTTGCAAAACAGTTTTAGTTCTATTGACCTTTTTCTTCATTTATTCACTTCCCAGAAATAATTCAGAAAGTTTACTGGCAAATCTATTCAAATCTTTGGAAAAGAAAACTCAGAGAGGAAGTAATCTCAAACAGAATCTGATCCCAGATTATGTATTTGCCCAAAGAGAGAACAGCAATACAGGTCAAACTAGACTTATCTAAATGATTTCTGGGATGTCAGTAGTGGCAAAATTCACTACCCTGTCCCCAAGAAAGATACAGATTTTACAAAATAAGTTTTTGTACTGATTTAGCCAGTCTCATAAATAATAAGTATCTTAAGCAATGAAGCAACAAAGTGATAAACCAACAATGCTTCAGCATCTTCCTTAATCTATTTTTTAGTATTTGAGTATGGAGCATCTAGAAACAACAGAAAATATTTTAGGCCACAATGAAGAAAGGTACTGTTTTCTGCACTCTGCGTGGAAGTTGAGTTTGCCTTCTACAAATTTAATATGCACTCAACTGAAAAACTTTCTTAACTGAGAAGCTAAATATGAAAATTTTCTTGTTTAAGTAGTACAGAAGCATTGGATAAATGACAGGTTCTTAAATAACAATTAAATTTCAGATAATGCAGAATGCTAGTCTAAATAATGAAAATATCAATAATAAATACACGATACATTTTATACAAAGGCTTTCCCATGGTTCCCGTCCCACTTCTCTCTACTGATGTTCAACTGCTATACTTTCTAGAAATGACTAAATATTAAGTAATCAGCATTTTTAATGATAAACTATTGGAATATGTGAAGATTTCTGGAAATATCATATAAGAATAGATGAAAATGAGTGTAGTGAGACCCTAGTAAAGATGCAGAAGTTTTTGTTAAATTTATCAAATTGATATGAGTGTCTGCATATTAAATTTACAGTATTTTGGACCTTCTTAGATTCCCAGTTTTTTTCAACCACTAAGGCAGTTAAGTGCCTGAATACTCTTGTGCCTCTAGGCCTAAGATAACCGGCAGAGAACATGAGGATCTAAACTGAACAAGGAATGCTCTAAGAATAGGTACTTTACAAGCAGGCAATGGTAGATGATTGAGTTGCTGCTGACACAACGTAGACTGTAAAGAAAAGAATCCCTTTATTTCCACTATGGAGGGAAAGGTATTAATTTCTTCAAAAATATATAATCTTCCAATTCTTAAGAGAGCTGTAAGAGTTGTGATTCATGCAATCAAGGTTATTTTACATTGAAAAAAAATATTGAGTGATTTAAACAACCACTGATGTCATTAAATCAATATTATTATATCTAGGTGAAGGTTAAAAACAGACATTGTTAGAAAACAGCCAATATGCGATAATAGTTAAGAAGTGAAGAACAATAAGGATAAGGAGCGCTGTATTCACCAAAGATACTGTTGCAGCATTTATTAGCATTCCTGCATCTGCCTACTTACTCATAGACTTTTACTGTATCTGTGGCAGCTGTTATGAATTTCACTCTTCTGGTCAAATAAGTTATTTTTCTGTTGGTGGAACAAAGTGTGGATATTCTGATTCCCAGTGCCTCTCCTCGCCTCTCCTCGCCTCTCCTCTCCTCGCCTCTCCTCTCCTCTTCTGCTCCTCCCCTTCCCTCCCCTCCCCTCGCTTCTCCCCTTACTCACCACGTGTGTATATCCTTTATTGCTTTTCCCCCTTCTCCATCTATTATTCATAAAAGCACCAGCCTTTAAAAAATGGAGTGGTGTCTTTTCAGGGGGGGAGGGATACCTACCCCAAGGGCACATTTCAACACACCAGGTTCTTTGAGATCTTCGGCTGAACATTTTCTGATTATCAGCTTTTCTTTGCTTTGGAAAATCTTGTACAAAAAAATAACACTTGGTGTTAATTTTGAAACAAATGAACAAAAAACAAAACAAAACAACAACCAAACAAAACCAACCAAACAAACAAAACAAAACAACAACAAACAAACAAAGAAAAAAAAAGCAAAAACAAAGCAAAACCAAAAAACAAACCCAAAACACAGCTCACAGAAGGAAATGAACGTATATGTGACTTTGAATTCCAGTAGAATACAACAGAAAAATCCTACTTCAGATCTGCAATGTTTTCAATATATGAAATGGACTTCATTTGTAGCCGATCTCACACCTTCTGAGAGTCCTGCTTGAATTACCTGCATCTCTGTGCCCTTCCTGCTGAAGTGCTGATTGAATGTTAGAGGAGAGAAAAGCAGACCTTAGAAATATGTCAGACAGATGGCCTTCTAGCCTATATCCTTGCTATATTCAGAATCACTTTATCCAAATCGGTAAGAAAGTACTCTAAAAGGTGCCTCCCTACCATCAACATCAACACTTTACAGTTGTAAATTTATTGGTGCAGTTGTAACATCCAAGTCCCAGTTCATGTTCAGCAGGTATAACACTAATTGCAGCAACAGTTAAGACACCCCTAATTAGGATAAAATCCATAGTCTGCATATAGGTTTTTTGTAAGGGCTGCTGAAGCACGTTAATTGGGAATTCCCTGGTGACAGAGGAAATGTCTCTTGGTCACACTGAAATGCTTCTGATTTAGCACTCAGGTCTTAATTCATACCCTATCCACCCTATCAGCATGGTGACGCACACTACAGCTCTGCTCTGCAATATGTAAGCTGCCTTTTCAGCAAAGAAGTCTGGGTGAGAAGAAGGGTGAAGACTCAGATCCCAGCCCTAGGTGCAGCACAGGCAAGCTACACCCTTTATCAGATCTGGCTTCTCCTAACTTGCTCTTCTAAGGGGATGCATGCTACTTGGTGCAGTGAGCAGGCTCTGGCAGTCAAGAGGCAGGGATCATCAGGGATTAATACTCTGCAGTGATGTGAAAGTTTCAGAAGCAACTTGCCCTTCTCTACCCCCAGCATCGACCCTGTTTGGGGAGAAGCAGTGACAGGGTGGCAGTAACAAGCATGTCACAGTCTGGTCTAGATTATATGGTACCTGTGAAGCAGAAGATTACCTGCACCCCGCCCCCGCCAAGATTCCTTTGGTGTTGGACACTCTTACAGCACATTTGTGAAGGCATGAATGATTCATACACCTGTGCAGCTCCAGGAAGTGTTTGGTCCATTCTTGGCCTCTTCAGTTCATGGACAGTCAAATCACATGTGACTCAGAGTTTGGCACAGTCACCTTGGTTCAGAGGGAAAGAGTATCCTTTGAGATACCAGGTTGAAAAAGGAAACTGTTTCATCATGTAAGGCGCGTTCCAGACACAGGGACAGAAATGGAGGCATCATCACCTTATCTTCTCTTACAGTTCTCATGGCTTCAGGAACCAGTGCAGCAGTCTGTTTGCAAACCATCAGATGCAGAACGGTTCATCACAAGGACTGATTGCTATGGTAAAAGTAGTAGCAACTCCAGCTAGTCTCGACTTCCGTGAGCAGCTCATCATTATTTCAGTAGTCCCTCCAGTTCACATTTACATTCAATCAGGAAGAACATGATGGCACAGCTGGAATAGCCAACAAGCCAATAATACAATGTCCACTCCACTTTCAAGTGAGTTAAATTCATTATTGTCTCCTCGTGCTTGAGGTACTCATAATATAGAACAGGATATGGAGATAAACTGTAGAACCACTGCAGGCGTGGTGTTTCTCACACAGTACAGGCAGCCCAGCTCCTTTTTTTTTCTGGGCAGACATCTCAAGAGAACTGCTGGTACCATCTGGTGTGGGGCGGGGAAGAAGATTTATATAGGTTGTTAGTGAGGCCATCTTGCCTTTGTAGGTATAATAGATTTGCCAACATAGCCATTTACTTCTGAACTGTGAGCCTCCCCTAGGTTTATATTGCTGTGTCTGCTCTGTGTGGTTTTCCTCATTTGAATCTGATAATTTCTGGAAGATTCAATAGTTGCTTTCTTTACCTCTGCAGACATTTTTCTTAGGGAGAAGCAAACCTTAGGCAAGCCTGCTGTGAAAAAAACCCTTCCCTTCAGACTATAACTTGTCTAACAGAACAGTAGCAAGTGGCATATTACCTAGGAGACGCACAAGAACAGGGACACATTTCTGCCTGAAATGTGACTTTAGATCCAAGTGACATGGAAGATTTGACCACAGTGACTTTTGTTATGAGAGCAGTGTCCTTTTTGTCCCTGTTTGGATAAATATGTTTGAAACATTCAAACTCCTTTCAGATTTCCAGCCCCTTGGCATGTCATTACAGCCATTTTTAGAGGGATGTCTATGGGACAAAATAGAATGACATTACTACTAGTAACATAAGTTATTTCTAAGGTAGAGCTAGGCCTTGTGAAAGGGGATTCTGGGGAATCTGTCATATACTGTGTTGTTGTTGTTGTTCTTGTTGTTTGTTGGTGTCTTTTTGTGGTTTTGTTTTTTTGTTTGTTTGTTTTTCTTAGAAGAATTTCCTTGCTACAAGAGGTATCCTGCTAGGCATGCCTGCTTTTGTTGACTGAGACTACTGTGGGGCCTTCAGCCTTGTTTAGTGGGTGCTAAAGGGATGGAAACAATATATGGAATAGCATAAGGGAGCAGTGTTTCTAACTATGGACAGAAACATGAGCATAAAGGCACTTTGCAGACAATATTTCATCATGCTATCACAGAAGACAGACTCAGTGCCTGTGGTTGTATTAGATTAAGTGAAAGTGATCTGCAGTTAGGACACCTTCTTGGCAGCCCTGCACAAACTCCTGCTGTAGGATACAGCATGACAGGATGATTCAAAAGGCATTTGAGATACTGTTGTTGAGGCTGTACCTGAGGATACAGTATCTCATAGTCAGCTAATTGAAAGCACACTTGACTGCTCTCTACCATGAGTTAAGCTTCAATTTCAGTTTTTCTCCACCTTCAAGCATATCAAAATGCAATTCTCATATATAAAACATCAATTTTTGATTGAACTCCTTGTGTGGCCTGATTGTCCGGATAGACAACTATATGACTAAATGCAGCAAAGGATGCAAACCATTATCCATACAAAGGTCTGCATCCTGATTTCATTCAAGTTCTGTCTGTTCACAGACAAAAGTACTAGTCTGTCTGCAGTCTAAGACTGGGAAGGTTTTGCAATTTGCATGACCTGTGAGGGCCTACAGAATCAAAGATCCATTCCCTGTTGATAGAGTTGTAGAGCAATGTGTGGCTATCTATTTGGGGAACCACAGACACTGACAGACAGAGTACTTCTTCCAAAGAAATCATTACTCTGATCTTGGCATAGAATAATTCTTGGAGGGCTAATCAGGTTTCTCAAACAGGATGTTCAGCTGCTGTTGGGAGAGTCCTTGTCACATTGTCAGCTGGATTGAGTGAGACTGTCCAAACCACTGTCCTACTCAGTTTTTACAAACCAGCTGTTCTCCTATGCAACAAACCCATCACATGCACGATCCATCTCTATCAGTTATTTTAACTGCAGACAAAACATCTCTTAAACATCTTTACCACCTACAAAAGACAACTTCTTCGTCTTTGGGAATAGTTTCTGTTTACTATTTACTAATGTTTTATCTATGTACAATTTGATAACTTCTGCAGCAGCAACAACTACTTGGCAATCTCTGGGAATTTCTACCTAGGGTGTTAATCAACACATGAACTAAAATAGACATAACAGGAGGTGTCTGGGGGAATCTGTCCAAAATCCCACATAACTTGTTCCTATAGCAATCAGTCAAATACTTATTTGTGAATGTGGCTTGGAGCTGAGTCAACCTCCAAGTCAACTCCATTGTCTCAAAGCAGCTAGCATTATATCTATGCAAATAACCTGCTGTGGAGTTCCTGGACCAGCCATGGAGTTTGTGCCTTAAGAGTGCTGTGTGTGCACAAAGGCATCGCCTTGTTCATCATCTATACCAGAATTATAACTAAAGAAAAATTGATTTTCATACATACAACTTGGAATTTTAGTTCCATAACTCTTGCCACAGTTTTACCATATATATAAACTAATATCTAATATACAGGGTGTTTCAAAAAGAGGGACCCAATTTGAAATCCCTATATATCTGCAAACACGAACTATTAACTATCTTCTTGATGTTGTCCATATGGCTGGTGGAGGGAACACAGAGCATTTATAGAAAGGTGAATAAAACTTCATAACTCATTAAACTGTTTGTAAATTTTTGTGTAATTGAAACATATTGAGTCCATCTTTTTGAAACACCATGTATTATACTACTGTGTTTACTACTCAGTAAAATCCTAAAAAAATGTTTCAGTTATTTATATTCCGTGTTCAGAGTCTCTTTGCTTATGGTAAAAATTAGCCAAATGAAAGTGAAACAGTGAGTGAGAGTTGCACAGGCTTGGAAGCTCTGAAGAAGGGCCCCTCTGGAAGATGATTCTTCTCATGTATCTCTTTTCACACCAGATGAGGAGGACAATCCATAATGACAAGACAACGCTGCTCTATCCTTATCAACTAAGGTGAGACTTGCTTAGTTCAAAGCTGTGATCTAGTACATCTCCTGAGGAGAAGACAAAAGCAACTTTGCTATCAGGATAGTCTGTATTTCCATCATTGTCAATGGTACAACAGTAATCAGCACATTACATGAATCTTTATTTATTTATTTTGATATGTCTGGATGGATGAAATCTGCTTATAGACCTAATTTGATGTCCCTTGTCCAGCAAAAGGCAGCATAGCTGTGCAGGAATTTTAGTACAGAGATGAAAGGCTTTTTTATACAAATATGTTAGGCTAGTCCAAGGGGGTGTGTGAACGTATGTTGGTCAAACATTTGGTATGGCCAGTGATGTTAAGATACAGAAGGTGTGATGTAGTTATCGTTACCCAGTGAGTTCATGCTAAAATGCTGCATGCATATACATAGGGAATGGCACTTATACAAGCAGTATATCTCCACTGACCATAAAAGTAAACATGTACTCAGGTACTGCTACCAAAGGCTGTATAGGTGTAAGAAGAGCTATAATATTTACCATCATCTCTTTAGAACCTGCAACATAGAGAATAATTACTTGTCTCCTAATGTTTATGGCAGATGAATTCAATCCATAGCAGCCATAAACATGATTCCAAAGCAATCTTGAGTGATATTATGTGTGTTTCATTGCCAAGAATTCAATGCAGCTCTACTGGAAAGGAATCAGAGAGTTACAATTTTTCATGGCTTTTACCAGATGTTATCCAGAGACTAGGAAGCAACAACTGGTCATCGAGTTTTGTCTCTTTTGTAACAACACGTTTCCTTAAGTTAGTAATGAATAAACATCAAATTACTCCATAACTGTTCTTATTTCAGTCCTGGCGCTTTCATCACTGTAAATCAGTTATGCCATATTTACACTGGCATAGCTGAAAACAGGATGAGTTTCCTAGCAACCTCATATTTATCAAAAATTGAAGAAAAAATATATTTAATAGAAGAAATATTTCCTAAATGAAAGGATGTGACACTTTCCTAAAGACTGCCCACAGTCCTTCTCTTGCTCCCTTAATTTGCTGTCAGTTACATAACTCCTTTTTTAGCTCACAGGCATCAGCATCAACTATGTTAAAAGTGTACCTCTATGGAAATTCAAGGTCTCTGTGCCATGATATATATTTTGTAATTTTCTTGAGAGGTGTTCAAAAGACAGAATTAAGAAAAACACATACATCAGAACTCAAAATATATTCAGTGGATTTGGTTTTAAAAGTTGAGGCAGACACATCATTATAGGCACTGGATTGCTTCTTACTGTATTATTTAGAATGTGTATTTTTATAATGCAGAGGTTCGGCAACTTTTTTTTTTAATAAGGTTTGATAGAAGAAATACTCTGGTTTTATGCTTAACCCTGTGCTGATGTGCAGGATGGCAATTCTAACAGGAGCTCTAAAGAAAAAAATCTTCTATGCATTGGGCAACAGCTTATGTCAATCTCCAAGCACAGAGGAGAGCAATGAGACCATTCCAGATCTGGAACTTGACTGTCTGCTATGATATATGTGCCTGCATAAGATAAGCACAAATTTTAATGAGCACAGAAGAACACAAGTTATGAGACTAAGGAGAGCTTTTTTAACCAAGAAATGGACATAAATGATTGACTGAAATACTCACAGTGTAGACTCAAGTTATGGGACTGAAATGAAATTAGAAGATCAGTTAGTGAAGTCTCTTGGCATAGAACAGGGTATTAATCTGAGACTAATCATAAACTGAAAGCCAGGAAATGAAATCTAAAGTGGAAAGGAGGCTCATGAATTAAAAGTGTTACTTTTTTTTTTTTCTGTACACATCATTATGTGTGTACAACACACATCAAGTAGCTTTATTTTTTTGTTTCTCACTAGTTAATTAAGACCAATGTGGGTATCAGAGCCATATACAAGAGGACTTTAGGTTAGTTCAGAATTATACACTTAGATCCTTTCGTGTTACTCTATAAGACAGCTAAAATCGACAGAAAAAAAAAAAAATCTGCAATTACACCTGCTTTTCTTTACCATCCCTCACTCAGATTTCTTTCAGAGCCAGCCTTTTCAGGATTTGCAGTCCAGAACCACTAAAGCCGGTAGAAAGTGGTGTGAAAAAAAAACCAACCAAACAAAAACAACAACCCCAAGAACATTAACTACTTTAAATAATGGCATCTTCCAGAGCAGGAGAGTGAATGCTTATACCTTCAGCCAGCTACTTCCCATCCTCTCCCATGGCAGAGGGGAGCTATTGTCATCTCGACTGAAGAGCAGGAAAGGGGCCTCATCAGAATGCTTTCTTTACTTATTTGAAACAAAGTGTATTAAATTAGGCAATGACTTTTCTTGAATAAACAAGGACGATAATAGGATATGTTAACTCCATCTGTTATTGCAAATGCATAAGGATGTACTGTTAATTTTTCAAGCATCTTTCAACAAATGAGTTCTTTTAAATTTATATTGATACATCAAATATTGAGACCTCTGTTCATAATACTACTTCTGAACCTTGGTCTGACTGGAAAGGCAGTATAGATTCATAAAACCAAGTCTTGAGGCCACATCAGACTCTGACCTGCAACTTTCTAGTGATGTCACAGTAATAATTTCATCTTGCATCCATCACAGTTTCAACCCTAATACTGACCGTAACTGTTGTTTTCCAAAAGTAAACAATTTGCACTTGCATATACATATAGTATACGTGTACTTATACAAGTGTACATATACAAGTGTTTTTATAAAATAAATTTATTACATGGTAAATAACGTTTAAAAATAATTGTGGGAAAATAATGTAAATATTTCTCTTTTTTTAGAAATATCCTGAAAACTCAAAAGAGAGAAAAATTCGTTTTTTCTCGTATTTGAAAATTTTTGCAAGTTCTACATCTCCATATGTATCTTTATTAATTTTTCATTGATTTTAGACTAATTTTTTAGTCTTTCAAGTACACTTGGAATTATTATCATTTTCTCCACAGTCATTTCCTCTATTTTATTTACTAAAATCATTTATATGCATCACTAATGGAAACATTGCAATATATCTCTTGCTTAGGATATTCTTTCTGTAAGTACTGTAATTTCGTAGGTCTTGGTTCATCCACTCAGATTCATCCACTGGCTAGGGACTCCAACACTATCCCTATCTCATTAAAAGAACAGACAAAAGAAAAGAAAGAGGCTTGGCTCAGTGGCAAATAGTGGGCTAAGCTGGTTGTCTACATGGCATGACCCACACAAATTTACCCTCTAACAGACAAATCGTCGAAACACCTGTACCAATAGCCAGTTATTTGTACAATGCTGTGCAGGCTTCTCTACACCAGTGCACATAATAGAAGGTTTCTGAGGGTTTGTTTCATTAAGTAGTCAAACTAACTAAATATTACATTGCCTGATCTGTAACTCTGTATTTCACCTGTATCATAGGGCACTGGTGGTGTTGGCAGTTGCACTTTCCCCTGCCATGCCCTGAGAACTGGTGTGGCGGTTGCACTGGTAGCTGCCCATCACCCCTCTCAGAACTGGGGCCTTCAATGGGGCAGCTGACGGCTCTTTGTGAGACCCAGAGTCGGTGGGCAGGGTCGTCAGCACAGGAGGGGCCAAGAGCACCCACAGCCCAGAGAAGCCGAGAAGCTTCTCGAAGGCCCACACTCGGGGGGCGGGGTGTAGAGAAGCCGAGAAGCTTCTGGAATGCCCACAGTCAGATCTGAGCAGACTATAAATGGGGTTCCCACCGGAGATGCCCTTTGTGTGGTCTTCTCAGAGCTGCGGGTCTGCCGTGCTGCCCGAGTCCCTCCCCTTAGACGGAGAAGCCGTCTGAGGTGACCTCCCGGGATGGGGAGCGCCTCACCTCCGCGTGTGGGTGAGTGATAAATTACTGAATATATACTTTAATAAGTCCTCGTCTGGGGCAGGCAAGTGTACCTTCCTCGTCTGGGCCAGACGAGTGTAAATTCCTGGCCGCAGTAGGCCAGTGTTTATCTTTTACGGGCAAAACGGAGCAGAGAGGCCTCTGGTTTGTTTTCTTGTGAGTGCGTGTATGCACGCTGTGGATCCTCATTCTTATTTCGCTGCATCCCAAATAATTTCCTAACCTAATATCCGAATCTTTATCTTATCTTATCAGAGTGCTAGTCGGCCTAAATTTACATTTGGGATGCCTCCATGACACTGGTCCATACTGAACTCAGCAAATGTCTTCCTTCTTTACCTTCACTATTTTATAGGACTGTTCATCGCGCACCATCCTCCAACCCTGCCAGCACATGTCTTTGTACATCTGTTGGTTTCAGTTTCTGTGAGACCTACTTCAGCTGCAGTTCAGTTACAGTCTGCACATGATCATACATACTAACTCAGGGTATAGCAAGCCTGTTAAAATGTTTGTTTTCTTTGCAGTTTTTGGTGGTGGTGGTTTGTTGGGGTTTGTTTTGTTTTGGGTTTTGTTGGGGTTTTTTGTTTGTTTGGGTTTTTTTGGTGGTTTGGTTTGGGGTTTTTTGTGGGTTTGTTTTAGTTTTTAATAAAAATGCCATGTAATGATAAAAAAACATTTCTAAATGTCAGCACTGTATGTCAACCAAATAGCTTTTCTCATCCTTAGCAAACTAGTCATCTCTGTGAAAATATACTGAAATGTGCAGTTCTTTTCAACGTAAAAATATACATGCAAATATAACAACAGTATTAGTGGATAGAAAGATAATTTTTAAATATTCTTTTAATTTCTATTTAAAAGGCTATTGTTAGCTTGGGAGGGACTAAATCTAGACTTGATCTAGTTATAATGAGTATATTTTTTAAATCTGGTCTTACCCTTTTTGATTGGAAATTTTTATTTCATAGGGCACGGTCCTGAATACCTTGGACTGTTCTGACAGTGAAATTAGTTTATTACAATTACTAAGAAACTAAATAGAGTGTGAACAAACAATTCTGCACACAGTAGGAGCCTCATATTAGAATAAAATGTGACTTTGTGAAGAACAGTTCACAGCTTTAATATAATACTTGCGAAATAATACTTAATATGTGAACGTCATAGTCAGGCCATTACTTAAGGTAAAAATTGACAGCACTCACTTTAAGTAGCCAGGTTTTCAAGTTGCTCCCTAATGTATATAATTTAAAAGAATTCAAATAACTTTGGCTAGGACTCCAACCTCAAAAAGAATTCCCATGAGGCACTGAGGACCATGTATAAAAAGTTGATTGCTAGATCTGAATTTGAAGGATCTGCTTAACAAACATTTGCTGAATGTCATTGAAGACATTCCTAGCAGCTTGTTTGAAAAATTGGTCCTTAAGAACTTAATCTGACACTAGCTATGTATATTTGGAAATCATCCCCTTCTGAGAACCTGGAAAGGTCTTTGCAAAACTTAAATCTCATTTAAGAGCTTGAGGCCTAATGAGATTTTAAACATTTTACTGACACAAAAACATTTTCTTGGCACGGGCGTTCCCTGGAGGGTCTTTTCTATTCACATTCAACTTTATTTTAATAGTTCAAATTACTTTTTTCCTCTACTACTAAGTAAAAGAGAGATTAGAGGCAGATGAATTTTTATTAAAGTTTTATCCTCAATCAGGAAAGTGGTGAATAAATACTTCAAAAATCTATAACAAGTAAAAAGTGCTAAAAAAAAAAATCTAATTAGTCTCTATTAATTAAAAAGCTCTAGGCATAAGATTGGATTGCTAAAATGTTGTAAAAATAATAAAGGGGACAGACACCCTACTAGAAAAAAAATGATGTATTTATTTTCCCACAGTATATGTTTATATGTAGTTCACGTCATAGTTTTGTAGGAAAGTATGAAAAAACAAAGGAAATAAAACCCATCTGTGTTGTCCATGTTTTTTGTAAACACTGTATTTTTACAGTTTCTATAATTCAGTATTTATTTACAATAGCAATAACAATAATTTTTAATACCTTGTAAAACACTGGTGCTGGAAAGAGACATTCCATCTAAACATTCAGTGGTTCCTAGTAGCCATCTTTTTGTGTAGCTATAAATATACTGCTTCCTTTCTCTTTATTGTTGGATTGGAAAATGGAATAAATGGAAGAAGAATGAATGATTGTTTAGGTGTTGCTGGCTAGTCTTAGATGGCTGGCTCACAAGTGTTTTAAAAAGATTAAAAACCAACATGAAATTGCATTTACCCTTTGAATTGTAGCAGCATAAAGAGATCATTTTTAGCATCGTCCATCCCAGCACTGGGTGTTAGGCACATGATCTGTGAGAGGTTTGCTAAGTCCCTAAAAGTTAATATTTTAACAAGACAGGAGAGACTGAAAGAAATTAGTTTTACTTGGAATATTGAGGGATTAGAACTGGTGCAGTTACCACCAAGAAGTAAAAAAATACTCACTCTTAAATATGGGAAACCTTTTTTTTTTTTTCTTGCAAAAAAATACCTTTATTAATCAAAGAAAGTAAGTTATCCAGCTCTGATACTCTGATGATATGCAAGCAGAGGTTTCTTAAGTACAGATGGCACATACTGCATCAAAAGGCCCTCGATATCTCTGGAAAAGAGTTGAGGTCCTCACACCTGTGCTCTTATCATATCTCCTGGCAGCCCAGCCACAGGCAGTATCACCCGAGGCATGAGTAAGAACTTCAGCCCTGCGTTCTGCCCCTATGTTGTGATGGGAGCTGAGGCAGATGGGCGGAGGTGGGAGGGTAAGGGACCTCGCTGCCAGGGCGGGCACAGCATCAGGATGCCTGGGGAGTGGTGGGAGGTGCTGGAGAAAGGCTGGAGAAAGGGGAGGGGGAGGGAAGAAAAAGATAAATTCTTTATACAGATATTTCTTTATATGCATTTATGCACTGCAAAGTAGACCAGTGATGCCATGACAGTCAAGCACTTTCAAAATTATTGTTAATAATTGTTGATGACAGCCAAAAAATAATATTTCTATTTTGTTTTCAGTGTACCGTTTTGTTTCCAGTGTACACTGTCTATGGTGTACTTCTAAGCTGAATATATATTTCAGAATATAATTATCCCAGAAGTCAGAAGCTGGATTTAGCTTTTAAAAATCTGATTTTAGGATAATATGATCTATTTTTTTCTTCAAAGTACTACTTTTGCCAGTTTTTATAGTGCATGTTGAATACATTTACACAAACCTTCAAAACTATCATGACTTCAGAATTTAGCAGAATCATCATAGAATATAGTATTTTGGAAAACCTGTGAAAATATCTCTGGAAGGAATCCATTAAAACAATTGCAAGCTGTTTTGACCTATCTCTGTAGCAATGTTAATAAATCAACATTCTGACACATAGGGAACTGGAAGACAAGAGTGGCAAAGCAGCTCCGTAGAAGCAGAAACAAAATTATGCATTTTGTCAAAGTGCAATTCTTGTAGCGTCACAAGAGATGTTCAGTCAAAATAATATAGCCTGGAAAAGGACTTCTTTTTGTTTGGTTTTTGGTTTTATGTTCTGTTCTGTTTTGGGGATTTGGTTTCTTTTGGGGAGTTTTTTCTGTCAAACTATTTCAGGTTTATCAGGGTTACTGACTGTCTAGAAGGAAACTAAATTGCCACTGCCCTTGTAGTTAAATAAACTCATCATTGGAAGAAATTCGTAAAATCAATTTTCACCCCTATTCCAATGACATTTTCATATGTATTCTTCTATGGAAATCTATCAAGGTCAATACTAGCTTATTGTAGAACTGTGTTGTGATACAGGAAATGTTTTTATGTTGTAATTATCAGGGCAATTAGATCAAAATAACAGTAAAAATATTTTTCTCTTTTTTATTTTAACCCAGGAAAACCAACATAGATTCTGAAGACAAATCTCAATTCTTTTTCAGTTGTGCAGTACTGCCAGTAACAAAGGCTCTTCAGACTGATTACTGCCTTCATTTACATCTGTGCAAGCCCATGCTCATCAAATTACATTTTTTAGTTATACCATGGAAATGCTGTTCCTTCCTGTGGGCTGCTACTAATGCATATCAACAAAAAATTATATGCCCTGAAATACTGAGAAGAATATTAATGATTCTGCCATCAGTGTGTGAACACCAGTGAGGAAAAAGTCAGTCAATTCTTACAGTTAGTTCTACAGCCCTGGCAGCAGTAAGTAGTAATTTTGGAAGATACACTCCAAGTATGGAAGATACACTCCAAGAAAATAGAGATATAGAGTAAGAAGGAGAATATTCACATGGTTGTTTTTCAGAGAAATACCTACATCTTATGGAATTCACTTTTTCCTCTTGCATGTATATTAGAAAATTCACCTAGATAATGGATGCAAATAATCCAAATTTTTAAAATGTCTCTAGACATTTTGTGTTCATAATTGCATTTCAAAAATATTGCATATTAATTTATTGAAAGTCTGTTTAAGAGAGATTGAATTTATACTTCTACGAATCAGATAAACTGGTGGAAGACCACGGACTTTTTTTTTTTTTTTTAATTTTATTTTATATACAGATGTGGTTAAAAAGCCTTTAGCATGAACCTCTACCCATTTATAGATGATTAGTATAGTTACAACACAAGAAATACATCTTCAGATATTGGAGTTAAACATAACATTAAAACATTAAATATTTACAGATTGACACCAGACTGTTTAACACCTTTGTTAATTATCTGGATGACAGGGTGACTCAGTAACTGTGCAGACACCAGTAAACTGGGACGAGTGGCTGATACACCAGAGGGTTATGTTGCCATCCCGAGGGACCTTGGCGGGCTGTAGAAATGGGCCAACAGGAACTTTACGCGGCTCAACAAGGGGAAGTGCAAAGTCCTGCACCTGGGGAAGAACAACCCCATGCACCAGTACATGCTGGAGGCCACCCAGCTGGAAAACAGCTTGGCAGAAACAGACCTGGAGGTCCTGGTGGACACAGACTTGAACATGAGCCAGCAATGTGCCTTTGCTGCAAAGAAGGCAAACCGTAACCACAGCTGAATTAGACAAAGTACTGGCAGTAGGTTAAAAGAGGTCATCTCTCCTCTCTCCTCAGCACTGGTGAGGCCACAGCTGGAGTACTGGGTCCAGTTCCAGGCTCTCCAGTTACAAGAGAGACATGGTCACACAGGAGAGAGTTCAACAAAGGGCCACAAGGGTGATGAAGGGACCAGAGCCTCTCTCCGATGAGGAAAGGCTGATGGAGCTGCGACTTTTCAGGCTGGAGAATAGAAGGCTCAGGGGATCTCACCAATGGACATAAATTCCTGAAGGGAGGGTGCAAGAAGGATGGATCCAGGCTTTTCTCAGTGGTGCCCAGTGACAGGATCAGAGGCAATGGGGACAAACTGAAACACAGGAGGTTCCCTCTGAAGATCAGGAAACACTTTTTCAGTTTGCAGGTGACCAAGCACTGGCACAGGTTTCTCAGGGAGGTTGTGGAGTCTCCATCCTTGGAGATACTAAAAACCTCTAAACAGAGTACTGGGCAACTGTCTCTAGGCGGCCCTGCTTGAGAAGGAGCTTGGACAAGATGATCCCTAGAAGTCCCTGCCAAGCTCAACTGTTCCGTGATTCCCTGACTGTGCAAAATTATCCTCCCCTATAACTGACATGACATGTCTCCCCTCTCTCAACACACCTTTTTACTGCAGTTTATTGACCCAGAAAGTATTTTAAAATAGCAGCATGCAAATTGAAAGACTAAAACCAAATTCAGCAACTTACCTTTTGGTCCTGTGGGCCCAGGGACTGTAAGTACAATTGGAAGTGACTATCTACCCACAGATGACTGTCATTCGGATCATATTTTCAGTACAAGTGTTTTCATCTAAAGTTATTAGCAAGTTATTTGATTGTAAAATGAGTAATAGGCAGAGTAGTATCTTCCTACTATGCAATCCAAGCAGTGAGCAAGGACTATGTGACCTAACCAGTTAACCAAGGGAATATGAAGTTTTTAGGGTTTAAAGTTGTCCAGTGTCTTCCTTATACCCTTCAGACATTTTTAAAGTTCTTACTCAAAGTCAGCATAAAGACAAGCTAGGCAGTTAAGAATAATACAAATATATTTGTCAAAGGAGGGATATTAATGTTCAAATCTGCTTACTAACATCTCCAGTAAAGAGGTTGTCAAGCTGTTTGCTCTGCTAAACAATTCCCAGTAATAAGGATTTTCTTTACATTTCTTCCTTCCCCACCTCCTCTCCACCTCCCAATGCCAAGAACATTGGAGATTCACAGCTTTTATAAACACCTAATAGTTATAAGTTTTTAGAAGAATTGTCATGATTTCTCATGTCTGACTCAGGACTTCTCATCATTTGGGATTAGCAGAACTATAGAGACATTTGTGCATTAAGCTGCAGATGGAGTGAATGATATCAGCCTTATCTTGTCTTGGTTTGTAGGAGCTAAGCATTCTCCATCTCCATACAGACAGAGATAGATCTTCACTCAGAATCTAGACTTAATGTCATTTGTCAGGGAGAGACTTCCAGATTTCTATGTATCCAGACAATATCCCTTCATGGAAATGTATCTTAAGTCAGAACTTAAGGATGAGTAAAAAACTGATAAACCTATTTATAGTGAATCAAAAAAAGGAAATATTTGTCCAGTAGTCTGGAAAAATAAATCTGCAATATAGTCAAGAACCCAAGAATGTTGTTCAACTGAAGACTATGAAAAGGAGTAGACAATCATAGTCAGGCATAGTCAGGCAGCAATTACAAAAAGGATTAAAGCGATACAGAGATCAGGATTGAAGAGCAAGAGCCTAGAACTCATCTGTAAGCAAGAACCATGTCATACAGAAATCACCGTGGATTTTTTGTACTAAGTGGATGAACCAAAGCATCCCACAGGCCAGCCCTTCGTTTCTTTGCAGATTAATTACAGCCAGCTGTAGCTTGACTACCCACATGGAACTGACCCAGAAACACAGAGGTTGGACTTCCAGTTTATTTTGGAACGGAGGTTTCACCGAAGGCTTAACATAGTGTTTCTTTATCTCTGAGTGTTTGGGGTTTTTTCTCTCTGAAACTTCCAAAGGAAGAAAAAAAAATCTGAGGTGGTTTGAAGGATAGCCCTTCTCTTTGTGTTGCCACTCAGAATTAGCAGATGGAAACAGCAGGCTTCAGGAACTGAGCTCTCGGTCGGTGTCTGAACAATGTTCATGCCAAGAGAATTGAGAAAGCCACAGAGCAACCAGCTCCCAGCCAGCATTTGGACAAGAGCCACACCAAGATGGTTAAGCAGCCTGCAGGGAGATCTGGCTTCTGACAGTGTGTAGATGAAGTGCAAGGCACAGTGAAATGTGGCTACCAGCTGGCACAAAAGCAAAAATCCATGCCAAGATAGTTGATCCAGTCACAGAAAGACTGCCTTCATTGGTGCCAGGCCAGATATCAATAGTACTGAGTTGGGGACAGCTTTCAAAGCTCTCTTGAATCTTGCTTCACATATGAGTCCCCTAGAGCAAGCAGAAAAAGTTCATTATCATTTCCTGAGTCTCAGGAGAAAGCAGAGTTCCAACATCGTTCTTTTATCAACTAGGAGGAAGAAATTTCTATTCCCAGACAGAACATACCTAAAGCCAGCAAGAATAGAAACGCCCATCCTGTAGGCTGTTTACTTGCATGTCCTTAACTTCCCTGAAACATTCCTAGATCTTTTTGACACCAATTAATCATCTGCAATGGATGTAATTCAGTTGCCATTCTGTGAGGTTATATCTACTTCATTGCAGACTCAAACAGAATGAGATAGTGTTTTGTGTCTCCTATATATGGAGATAGACCTGCTTCCTTTTTTCATTGTCCCAAAAGAAATTGTGGAATGGCTATTTCTTTCTTTCAAATCTACTCACATATGTCCAGAAACTGCTTGCACTTTCCCCGGTAAAAATATTCTTGCACTCAAAGGGCGCCTTCCAGAGATTCTGAGAAGTTTGGCACAGGGACCAAAGAATTACTACTCTTTTCAAAGTCAGCTCTAAAGTGGGAGCAAAAAGTCTCACAAGTAAGGATCTCCAGAATTCTGTGAAGAGAAAAAGACACTTTTCAAGCTGGGACATTACCGACTCTATCAAATATGCAGCTTAGATTTTCATTCAGAAGCATAAATAGAATCTAATTTCTTGTGTGTTTTCAGAAAATCAATCTCCCTTCTCCCAACCATTAGTAAAAGGGAAGGGAAGAGACTGATAACTCTCTTCATCTCCCTCTTCACCTTCATTACCTTCTCAGTACTTGGTTAATCTGGAAGGAACTGAAGTCAGAAAACCAGTTATTATAAACAAATTAAGAATTTTCTCTCACACAGTAACTAACTTTTCCTTTCTTAACCTCTTGACATCAGACTTTCCGTCCTTCCTTTTTTTAAGATTGCAAATTCGTTTTTATATAATTTTTTTAAGCAGTTTGAATGGGAGAGGGATATTTCTCTAAGCAACTCTAATATCATGTCAAGACTCCATGCCTGAGAAAAATGTATTTGCTAGTATTTTCAACACTAGTTTTGAGCAGTTTGACATGAAGGGTGGTCATAGAACAAATGGAGAGCATAGATCTGTTCTACCTGTATCACCAAGGAGATTGGAAATATGCACTGTAAAGAATGACTGACCAGGGAAGTCTAAGAATAAGAGCTCATAGAATCATATAATGTCCTGAGTTGGAAGGGATCCACAAGGATCATTGAGTCCAACTCCTGGCCCTGCAACCCCACAGTTCACACCATGTGTCTGAGGGCATTGTCCAGTCTCTTCTTGAACACTGTCAGGCTTGGGGCTGTGACACTTCCCGGGGGAGCCTGTTCCAGTGCTCCAGCACCCTCTGGGTGAAGAACTTTTTCCTAATGTCCAGCCTAAACCTCCCCTGGCACATCTTCCTGCCATTCCCTCAGGTTCTGTCATTGGTTGCCAAAGAGAAGAAACTGGTACCTACCCTTCTTCCTCCCATTGTGACGAAGCTGTAGACCATGATAAGGTCTTCCCTCCGTCTCCTTTTCTCCAGGCTGAACAAACCAAGTGATTTTAGCTGCTCCTTATACGGCTTCCTCTCCAAACCCTTCACCAACTTCTTGGCTCTCTTCTGGACACTCTCCAGTGGCTTAATATCTTTTTTATCCTGTGGCACCCAGAACTGCACCCAGTGCAGGTGAGGCTGCACCAGTGCAGGGCAGAGTCGGAAAATCACCTCCCTTGCCCGGCTGGCAATGCTGTACTCAATGCACCCCAGGACACGGTTGGCCCTCTTGGTTGCCAGGGGATGCTGATGGCTCATGCTCAAGTTGCCGTTCACCAGATGTTGTGTATTGATAAGGATTATGGCCAAAACCATTGTGGCAAAACTAGTTCCTCCAGCCCCAGGACTCACAAGATGACACATTCAGTACAGGATGAACTGCGATTTACATATCAACGACAAGCTAACGAGCCACAGCCCAGGCCAGCTGGCCGACACTGGAGATGGGGAATGTGCTGGAGGGCACATAGCTCCATCTTCTGATATACCCAGCTTGGCACACAAAGAGGAAAAGCTGAGACCCTTCAATGTGGCCCGGGACTTGTCCAGACTTGTCGCTCTTTCGCAATCACTCCTGCCCCCCAGACTTTCCTTTACTCAGAGAGCTATAGAAAAAGCTCACCTAAGACAGCACTGCCAGGAAAGCCACCACCCTGAGGACCCTCTGTGAGGGAAGTCACCACCCTGAGGACCCTCCACCAGGGGAAGCCGCCACCTTGAGGTCCCTCTGCAAAGCATCCTCGCTGCGGGAACTGGACCAGAAACTGGAGGACACTGCGCTCCTGAACTACAAATGCCAGCATCCTCACCGTGGGACACCGGAGGCCACACATCATCACCCACACTGTGGAGTTGTAAGAGTGGCTGGATCCCTCACCCTTTTCTTTCTTCTTTTCTCTCTGCTCTCTCCTTCTCTCCCTTTTTCTATATGCCTATTTCTTTGTCTCTCCTTCCGTAAGTGGTGATATATTACTCTCTTTCCCTATCTCTTATGCCTTAGTTTTCCTTCCCTCTCTTCCATTCTCTTTCTCTCTTTTTCCTTTGGAACATATAAGAATAACATCATCTTAAGCTCTGCTGTTGGATTCTTGTTAAGTTTTGTATTATAGCTACTAATGGTTGCCAATACATTGCTTGTAGAAGGACCTTTTGCTGTTAATGTGTTGATAAGTTCTGTGATATCATAAAATACTGTTGCCAAGCCACTATTCACTGTAACTAGTATTCCAACATGTACTTTTAGTAAAATTCATAATTGAATTGGACCCCTGGAGTGATTGTCTGTCATTCACTTCACATAACCGTGCAGAATTAACCCAGAGTTAACTCACACCTGGTCTCATCTGTTGAGTCAGGGCGCGTGTTGCGTTCAGAGTTAACTCATCCCTCATCCCATCTTTTGGGACGGGACACCAGAACCCCCAGATCCCTCTCTGCACAGCTGCTTTCCAGCATCTCATCCCCCAGTCTGTATGTACAGCCAGGGTTGCCATGTCCCAGGTGCAAAATTTGGCACTTGCCCGTGTTGAACTTCATGTGGTTGGTGATTGCCCAGTTCTCCAATTTGTCCAGATCCCTCTGCAGGGCCTTTCTGCCCTTGAGAGTGTTGACAGCTCCTCCCAATTTTGTGTCATCGGCAAATTTGGTAAGTAATCCCTCAAGTCCTGAGTCTAAGTCAATTATAAAGACATTGAAGAGTGCTGGCCCTAAGATGGATCCCTGCAGAATCCCCCTAGTGACACGTTGCTAGCCCGACGTAACCCCGTTTACTAGAACCTTTTAAGCTCGGCTCATCAGGCAATTGCTCACCCACTGCACTGTGTGTTTATCCAGCTGTATGCTGGACATCTTTTCCAGGAGAATACTGTGAGAGACAGTATCAAAACCTTTACTGAAATCCGAAAAGATCACATCGACAGGCTTCCCTTGGTCAACTAGGTGGGTAATCTTGTCCCTGTTGATAAGGTGACCATGCTCATCAAGTAATGGGCCAATGTTATTTCTAGTTTGCCTTTTGCGATTAATATATTTTTAAAAGCCTTTTTTATTGTCCTTCACCATACTGGCCAGCTTCAATTCCAATTGAGCTTTGACAGCACAAATTTCCTCCCTGCAATGGCGAGCAGCATCTCTGTAGTCCTCCTGTGATGCCTGACCACTGACTATGTAATTTATTTTTTTGCTGTATTTCAAGAAGATCTCTGCTCAACCAAGCTGACTTTTTGCCCTGCCTGCTAGATTTTTGGAATTGCCTGACCCTGTGTTTTAGTAGGTGGTACTTTAAAAATGACCAACACTGATGGACCGCAACACTTTCAAAAGCTTCTTCCCAGGGAATCTTGCTAAGTAGCTCTCTGAGCAGACTAAAGTCTGCTCTCCTCATATCTAGTGTTAAGGTCTTCCTGGCAGTTTTCCTCCTATTAGCAAAGATTTTGAACCTGACTGCTTCGTGGTCGCTGTGGCCAAAGGAGCCACCAGTCACCACTTCTCCCACAAAACCCTCTCTGTTACTGAGAATCAAAACTAGGAAGGCACCTTTCCTGGTCAGCTCCCTTAGTACCCGCACCAAGAAGTTATCATCCAGATGCTTCAGGAATCTTCTGGACCTGTTGGTGCCAGCTGTGTGATATTCCCAGTTGACATCTGGCAAATTGAAGTCCCTCATAAGGACAAGGGCAGATGACTTGGAGGCTTTGCTTAGTTCCTTAGTTCATAAATTAAATAAAATACTTTCTGATCTATAATTCCCTAGGATGGACTTTACCAGGATGGATTTATCTCACTTTGCTACTCACATTGTCTATATTGTATTTGTCATAGTATCTGAGCACCTTATACTCCTTCAAGAACGGAGAATTTATGTGCTAGGACAGTAGAGTGCACATGGCCTAAGGCTACTCAGGAAGGGTACAGGGTCCAGAATAAGAAGCAGGAACTTTATCCAAATGTATTTTAGTTGTCAATAAAGTAAATGAATTTTGCCCACATCAAGTCTATGATGACAACTGGTAAGTGATCTCCCTGATTTTATCTCAAGCTGTGAGCTTTTCTATCTTATTTTCTCCCCCATCTTGACGGAGAAGGGAGAGTGAGAGAGTGGCCGGGTGGGTCTCCAGCAGCTGGCCAAGGTCAACCCCCCACAATTTATTTTTCTTTCTATCCTGATTTTCCAAAGGAAAGGTAGTTGAGGCAGGCTATACCCAGGGGCAAATCTGAGAGCATGTTTTCTTACACTAGTATTCTCACTTGTAGGAATTTTCATAAAGGAACAAAATTTCTTTTGACTTTGTTGATCAATCTTAATTATCAAATGTACTGTTAGGCAGACAAATATATCACTTTGATGTACCAACATGGAGCAATGTTTATGACTAAAAACTTTGGGGTTATGAATTGACATGCATAAAATATTGGTTTATATTTGTAGAATTACTGTAATGAATACTTTGTAAAACCTTTAGTCAAAAAAAACCCTCAATTTTTGTGATTATCAACAGTTTAATACATTTTAGCATGCCAAGAAAAGACAGTTTGACTGAAGCTTGTTACAGCTGATATTCTAACAGTAGCTTCCTGAGTATTACCTTCTAAAATCCTTTTCATCACCCAATCATACTCTCCTGAAATTTTTACCTTGGAGATTAAAATTTTCCAAGCCTAGTCTAAACCTGCAATTTGTTTATTTTTCTGCAGTGTCTGGATTAATACTGTTTGGTCCTCTGGAATATAAGAAGACTAAAATTGACTTCTTCTTTTATAAACTGCCTTATAATTGCTTCCTGAAGAACTGTACTGATGAATCAGCTGAACCTAGAAAATTACAAATTGGCAAATACTTATTCCTTATTGAGAAGCAGTGCATTCAAGTGTTCCAGGGGAACATTAGGTTTGATTTGGCTGAGCTGTGAATGTTTGAAAATAGCACCTCTAAGAAACATCATATGAGTGGAAACTGATTTCTTTTATCATGTCTCAATGATGTTCTTGCTAAATCAGGTTGCACTGACACCTAGCAGACTGCCCAAAGTGCAAGAGAAGCTCAGAGCACTTATGAAGGACAAGATGGTTCCAAAGATCCTTCTTTATTCAATCTGTATTGGCACATGCGCTCACAAATATATGCACCATGTGCTTAAAGGCTTCCCAGATACTAATTGCATCCTGCTTTGTTTCGTGGCTTGCAATCGGCATAGAAACATATCTTCTATTTTTTTGTGATGGTGCCAGGTGGCATCTGCTTTATTGTGCATTTGGAGTTATGTTTATGTTCCCTTAATAAAGCAGCTGGGTATAAAGAGTCTGCTGAGAGGAGAAGGGAGACTTTTCCTTCCCTGCAGGAGTTACTGAGCATACTCAAGGGGAAGGATGTCAGAGACAGTGGAATATGGCTGAGACAGTAAATTACGGTCAATTACAGCCTCAAGTAAGAGCTTGAAATTCATGATGGAGATTACACAACTACAGTGGAGAGCAAGTAGCAAAAAGACTTCAGAAGGCATCTTTCTTGAAAGAAATATGTCTAGGGCCTAGAAGGGTTTGAGATTGATGCTGTTCAGAAGGTGAACTGAGTAGGGAAAAGAAAGGACAATGGGCAAATATTGTCTGCAAGCAAATTTTCCTTACTTCATTCTTCTCTATTTGAATAACTACATTTTTGCTTTTATTTAAAGAAAATGTGTCCTTTGAGAGTTTTAAAATATTTTGATCTTACAGATGTCTCACTAGATGCAGAAGGCACAGGCATATCCACCTTGAAAGTTTGGGTTTGATGACACCAGATCCCATCACAATTAGAGCAGAACAAAAATTACTGACATTTTGTGGAAGCATAAATATGTTAGGATTTCATTCACAGAGTAGAAAGGAATATTCTGAACACTGTGGCCAAAACTCTATTTTGAACAAAGGTAGCACTTACATTTATCAGTGTTGTAAGTGTAGGAAGAGCCTTCACTTCCTTAAATGGGGGTGGTTATAAAACAACAGTGAAATATTCAGAAAACTATCTTTCATCAATACTGCAGGATCACAGTAAGGAAAAGCTCACCAGGTGTGACACAACTTGGATTGTTGTGACTGGTTTCACTCCAGCATACATGGCCTCAGGGTAACTATTCACAGTAGTATGAATTTCTGGAGGTTGTGCTGGAATTTTCAACCACTGTTCTTTTTAGATTGATGACTTTGGAAAGTACATTTTAAATTATTGAAGTAAATACAATGTGTTTTAAATCAAATGCACGATTCTGAAAGAGTTTGGGAAATAAAATGAAAAGTACTCAATGAAATATTGACAAGGAAAGGGAAAGATGCATTTTCTTCTTTTCTTACAGTTTGTAAGTTACAAATGAAGTAGACATTTTCAGCTGATTTTTCAGCTGATTTTCAGTTTATAAAGAGCTGATAAAAGGTTAATATAGAAACTTTATTGCAGAAATTATCAGATGAGCCTACAAAGAAAATTTCAGAACTATAGTTTCTGTGGTCATACATTTCATTTTCCAGCACAAAGGCTGGAATGTAGTTGATTTTACAGATCTTGGGAAAGTTCTTGAAATAAGGATAACATTTATTTGTGATCACATAGAGATGCAGATTAAATCTTCAGACAGCCATACAGATATAAAATAAAAGAAAATAAATACTTTTCAAATTTGTTCTTAATCACAAAGTCCATTAAAAACAAAAAAGAAAAAAAAAAGAGTAGACTAGCATTTACTGTAGAGAACAATTCAAGGGAACTGATCTAGACTGGATTTTCTATCTGCCTCTCACTTGACAGTGTTCTCCTGTTAGATAGGTTTGTTCTTAACCATAAAATCAGTCAGAAATGAAAGCACCCAAGTTTGGTGTCTCGAGAGTTATCACAATTTTGCTGGGATGTGTATGTTCATTCCAAGGCCCATTTTTTAATTCTTCTGTTGATCTCACAAACAACTTGGTCTCTTAATTTTCTCAGATAACTTCTGACGTTGTAACTAGTAGATTTGAATCAGAAAATCTGAAGAT
This sequence comes from Caloenas nicobarica, assembly GCF_036013445.1. Taxonomy (NCBI): domain Eukaryota; kingdom Metazoa; phylum Chordata; class Aves; order Columbiformes; family Columbidae; genus Caloenas; species Caloenas nicobarica. The sequence continues at coordinate 18,264,880 of NC_088245.1, forward strand.
ATTAAGATTTTTCTTCTTTTTAGTCTTAATAAGTCATTATTGCTCAAAAAGATTTACATTCTCAGGTCACTAAATTCTCTTCCATTTTCATTATCTGTAATAAATACCCTTTATGAGTTGATAAGTGTAAACTTTCAACTGGTACTGAGAATATGCTGAACCTATAGCATGCTTTGATCATATTGCCTTTCTTCTGGTTTCTGATATACCAGCTTTTTGAAAACCTCATCAAATCTTTATGAAACATATGAGTACATTTTCTCTCCTGCTTGGAAATTTCCTGTAGTGCTGGCTAGATATATTCACTGAATGGTTCTTCAGAACAGGCACATCAGAAAAATGGAGACTAATGCATGCTGACCCACCATATGGGCAAGATTTCACTGAAACCCTTCTTTCCTTCTTATGAGACATATATACAAATCCCAGAAGCTAGGTACACAGTTTCATGTTTAATAACATAGTGCAGCATTCTGTTCATAAGAGTATGTAGGCACAGATGAATCATGAACATAAACAGAGAGAGACAGATTGTATACATAGAGCCTCTCTTACTGTGTCTAACTCACACTGAGCACAGTGGATGCCAGTCCTTATGCCTGAGGCAGCAACTACCAGCATAACCTCTCCCCTTGTCCTCAGAAGCATCTTATTAACCCAAAAAGGGCTGCCAATTCTGCTTTACCTGCTGTAAGTCTCTCCATTGTAGATACCTGCAGGCCTCCTGTTTGCTGCACCTTCAGCATGGAAATGATCTTCACAGTAACCCTGAGAAGCTTTATTAGGTTTTCCTGAGCTACACACACAGGCTCTGTTCCTCAGCTTTTTACTCACAGCAGAATGAAGGTATCAAAGCTGGTAAATTTTGTTGTGGAATCAGCCGCTGTGCTGCAGACAGGCACAGCAAAATCTCTGCTGAAGTAGTTTGAACAAGGGTGAAAAAAAGTAATAGAAAAAGAAGACAAGAAAGAAGACAGGTTTTAAAAGATGGGGAGAGTAGAAAGGGCATTACAGACACAAAAGAGGAGGAATGTGCAAAGAAAGAACAGCCAGAAGACACCAATGACAGAAGTCATCTCTAGGATGTAAAAGGATGGGACAAGAAGGGTTTGTGAGAGATTTATTTCTTGGAAAGAGCAAACACACAAAATTCCAAAGAACTAGTGTGCAGCCCTCCATCCTGTTTACTGTGGGGAAAAAAGAGCAACATTCCCTCCTTCTGCTAACATCTGGCCACAAAAGAAAGCCAAGAACGAGTCATCATTTACTCTGACAAATACATGCCCCTATTCTTGCAATTACTATCATACTTGCAGCTCTAGCCTGTCTTGGGCACAGAGATTTAATGATGATGTGACTTGAAGGAAATAAGTGTAAATGAGAGTGCTCATGTTGCCCCCAAAATTATGAAGTTTGAGGTGAAAAAAGAATTTCAACACAGGAAGAAAAAGAGTCAGCGTTATGTAGTCAAATTCAATATGTTCTTCAACATGGGGCCTTTGACTGAAGTCTCCAAGAGGAGCTGATCCCAGCATGCCATGCTCTAATCACCTCAATGCACACATGGCATGTTTCAAATATCCAGCCACAAGATGTCAGCACACTCAATAAGAATTTTTACAAGAAGAAAAATCTATATGAATGGGATTTTTTCTGTCACACATCTCTTTTCTCTATTAGTAATGGAAAAATAGATGCTTCTGAGGATTTACATGAAATTCAGCATTCAGGCTGTGCCTTCTGAGTGGAAATATGTGGTCTGTCATGGCCTGATCACAGTATCCTAATGAGAGTAAAATGCTGGGATGGAATGGAGAACATGGTTTTTCCTTCCCGCTCTGATACAAAATGATGTTGGAGAAGGATCTAAAATAGTTCATAAATACCTAACATGATCTTCTACAAAAGATTGAAAGCTCTGGCCAGCTGCTTGGATGTTTAAGGATGCACACACTCAGCCTTGAAATTCTGCTCCAGTACCTGTCCAGAGATGATTTCATCTTAGTGAAGTGTCCAGATACCTCTTTCCTGGCCTTCATAATCACAGTGTCCATAAACCTTTAACTACAAATCCTATAGGTGTGCTCTGGCTTGTGCATTAAGTACCATAAGTGGAGAGCACATGAGATGTGGGCATAACACAAAACAAAGAAATCGTGGCCACTTTCTGTCCAAAACAGTTCAGAATCAAGATGTCATGATATCATTAATCTTTTGCCATTTACATACTGATCAAAATATGCAGTGAGATATTCCCGTTACTGCATTTTTGTCTATAAATATCCAAATTGTACCCTGGGTGGGAAAATGCCTAGAGTCTTCCTTTTAAAATGTAGTTAGAATTTCTTCCACATTCTTTGAAATATTTCAGCATGTCACCATAACCACAGCAGATGGTATATCAGAGGCTTTCTGGGGAGATTGGGGTAGCTATATTTGCTAAGTCTAACTCCCATATTAGGTAAAATAGTAGTCAAAGTGTATAGCAGAATTAGCGGACATCTGGACAAATACAAGTTATTTGGAAAGATCAGCATGCCTTCTGTAGAGGGAAGTTCTGTGATGTAGATGTTTTGGCATTTTTTTGACAAAGTCATCAAACATTAAAATAAGGATGATTTAGTTGATATAGTCTATCTGTATTTCCAAAAGACTTTTGACAATGGCCATCTCTCAAGCCTTCTAAAGAAAATGAGCAGTCACAGCTCATTGCAGAGCTTGGGAACCTTCCATGAATAAAAGTATCTGATTAAGAGGTAGGAAGCAGAGAAAATGAGTAAAATACTAATTTTTGTTGAACAGAGAGGTCGCTATGGAATTTTAGAAGAAACTGAGGTGGACTTGTACTTTTCAATATCTTCGTGAAAGTCCTGCAAAAGGCTTTTTGTAGGAAGCTGGGAAAGCTTGCTGCTAATACCAAATTATCCAGAATAGGAAAAAAGCTGAATGGCTGTGAAGAATGTCTGCAGAAACTTATGAGTTTAGTTTCACAAAACTGTCAGTCCTATGCTCAATATCAGACAAAAAAAAAGCATATGAAATGTTAGTAACTGTTAAGAAAAAATATAACAAAATATAGAATAGCATAGTGCTCAGTTGAATAAATAATCACCTTTAAAACTGGGGAATTCTGGCCCCTGTCCCATTGTCCTCCCATGTCCAAAAGGATAAGATAGAATTGGAAATTATTAGCAAAATTATCAAAACAACAAAAATTGTTAAATATGTGGATTTATTTACAAATGGTAAAAACACCTGAGGCATATAAAGTGAGCTAAGACTCTTCTATCTAGAGAAGAGACAAATTAGGAAGAAGACAAAACAAAACAATAAACTCAGGAGTGGAAGGAGAACAGAAATTTTTTTGTCCACCATATCTTTCACTGTATCTCCAGACTGAGGGGAGAGACAATTCTCTAGCTGGATGACGCTTTGGGTCTGACCTAGTACAGCCATTTCACTGTAGTGACCACATTATGGCCAACAGGTTGGATGAACTGATAATAAGAATCTTGCCTATTAATTTAGCTATTGGCTAGTATGACTTCCAGGGCTTTTATTATATGTGGTGCTGCCATTTATCATGTACGTTTTGCTTAACAAAATCACTTTTTTTAAGGAAAATAAGTAGAACTCTTCTGGAAACAAAATTTAGGAGTAACATAATGATGGTGTTATATTTATTTAAAAATAGACTAAAAATATCTATAATCTGGGAATCAGACCATATTGATCATTAGCCAGGTAAAAGTCTAATTGAAATTAACAATCATTTTCTCAGAGGAAGGGTTTCAGGATTCTCTTCTATGTAGATTATTTATATCATGCTCATCGCCATAGCTTCTGAATGTGTTTCAATAGTACACTAAGCAACATGACTAACATCTGTCATATGTTTTTTTCTTCGGTCTCGCTCTGGAGAGGTAAATATATGCAACAGAGTATCTTGTATCCTAAAGGAATTTTGCCAGAGGAAGAGAAGATAAAGGAAACAGAAAAATAAGGTTTATTTTGTTTTGTTTCTATAAGTATAAAATTTGCTTTATTTTTAGATCAGTGAAATCATGGACAAAAATGTGTACTACAATAGACCTTACTCTTTCAATTGACAGCCTTGCTTTTGAGTATGAGCTTGATGCTGAATTAAGCTCTATGCAGAATTAAGTTGTAGCCATTAATTTGATCCTTTTTCAGATTTTGTTAACAAAGGAAAAAAGACAATATGGCACTGGTCATGAAGTAGTAAAGATTTCTCAAGGATGATAATTGAATCGTATCTAGTTACTGAGAAACTATGTTAGTATTTTAAAATATTTAAATTCTTTAAATAGTAATGGATTTGCAAAATAAAGTATTTCATATACAGAGATTAAGGAAAAAAAAAACCAAAACACACACTTAAAAATAACTGTGAACTGTAACAAAAACAGTATCACCACTCAGTGTTTGACTTGGAATGTATCTGCATAATTTTTGAGCCGTACAAATTCCCAATCTAGATTGATCTGTAATTTTCTTTGGAAATCTCTTTAAAATATTTTTTTGAGGAACAGTTACTATGACCAAAATCTCCATTTTACAGATAGGGCTAATGCAAGAGAAAATGACTCATCTAGTAAACCAGCAAACTAATTCTGGGTTCTGGGATGTCTGTGGCCCACATTGCCTCCCCAGACAGGAACAAAACTAAAGAAAGTAATAACAGGCTATCATGCTTGGCTTGAAAGCCCTCCAGTATTTTTTTCTGAGCTCACTCTAAGAGTGGCTTCTCCTTTATTTAAAGAAGAAGGGGGATTGTAATCTTACCAGCAGATGAGAAGTGGAGTAGAGTGTGAATAACCATCTCACCTTGGACATGACCTTGGCTGCCCCATCCATTTTAGATATCCAAAACTGAAGGATGATTTCCAGGAGGTGTATATGGTCTATTAACAGGTAACATTTTACAACCCATGAAAAAATGAATGTCATGCATATCGTGCTCAGGAGTTCTGAGAAGGATCCTAAGGAGCGACCCCAGTAGCACACACACAAAAACAGCCCTACCCCAGGCTGTCAGGCTTTTGTTAAAGACCTTGATGAAATATCAGGTTGCTTAGCTCCATAATATTAAAGGAAGCTTGGCCATGCTGTTATTAAACAGATCTTCCTTTTCTCAGTGAAAGTCTTCCCATTCAAGCTAATGACAGCAAACTCTTCTGAATATTTATTATGTGTTGAAAGCGCAAATGTTGGAGAGAGGCAGAATATAATAATGCCTTTTATTTTCCTTGAGGTGATCTGTCTTGGCATTCTAAGTACCACAGATAAAAGCAACAATAAAGAAAAAAAAAAAAGAAATGAATATCTCAATTAAAATAATAAAGCATTACTGAATAAAATGCTAAAGTCATCTTAATGCACCAGGCTGAAAGCCATCCAAAAGTGACCTATGAGTGCATCTGGTAAAATTACAAATCTATGTCTTTGCCAGAAAATAAAGCCTTCCTTAAGCCCCAGGCTGCAAAGGTGATTTTTTGGGGGAGCTTTGTTCTTGAAATGGTTCATAACTCCTAAAGGAGTTAAAAGGTATAGAGAATGCCAAAATTTCTATAAGAGGTGGAAGTTACGTAATAAAACCACTGACTATGGATTCGAGACTATACCTCATTTTCCTTATGTAATTTAGTATGGCTATGTGCTAAACGAGACTAGAATTATTCATGCTGATGAATACCCAAGCAATTGCCCTGTGGCAATTCTGCATATTGTGTGTGCCAGATACACAAGAGCTAGACATGCAGCTTAACTGGGTCTAGTGACCTTTAAAATCATGCCTGTTTTTTATTCATGAATCATCACTTTGTTTAGCAGGCAGTTAATGTTCATTCACATTTCTTGCCTCTGCTGACCTCCTTTCAGCCTAAGTCATTTATTGCAGCAGTTGAATGTTCTGAGGTAAGCATAAGCCACGGTAGAAAGCAGTAGGTTGCAGCTATTCAATGGCTCTTTTATTTAAATATTCACAATGAGCTTAACTCCCCCCGCCCCTGCCGGAATTGTAATCACAGAGCTGTCTGCAGGAAGAACAATGAAAATATTTTCCCGAAAGCTTTGTTAGTGTCTCCAAAATGTAATTGATTTATTTTAGATAAAAATGGACTGGAGAATACTGAATGTCTCCACAGCATGTTCACCTGCTGAAGAGAGGGCTCTGGTCAAGGTCTAATTGCCAGGATTTGATATTCCTTCCAAAGGACAATTCTTTCTAGACAACCTGTCTGATGATTTTGGCCTTTTGGCAATATTTTTTTTTCTAAACCAGAGAAAAATGATTTTGATCAAAAAAACCAAAAAGCCACAAGTACAAACATCTTTGCCATTCCTTTACTTATTACCCCTTCAGCTTCAAATCTTCCCTCCCTTTCCCATTTTGTGTTTGCTCATATCATGTTTTCCCACTCTTTTTTCTCTTTTTTTCTCTGTCGTCTCTGTTTTACTCCACTTGTCCAAATGGCATTTGTTTTGTTCTCATTTTGCGCTTCTTTTTTCTGCTTACTGCAGTTCCTTTGGCAGAAGGTATCCTGTTCTCTGTCTTGCTTCCCATCCAACTCTCCTCCTCTTTTTGGTTTCTTATCCCTTTATTTCCAACGTGACTGTGTCTTTTTACACTCCTTAGCATATTCTTTGAGTACCTGTATGTATGTAGAAAAGATGATCCCACCTTTTATCGCACATTTTCAGCTGCATATTGCTTCCAGCCCTTGATCTCCTTATCTTACACGTTGTGTGCCACGTTCTTATGCTGTGATTAACAAAAGTCTGTGTTGGAAGCTTTTAGCTATATAATAGCAAGTAAACCAACACTTTTTTTTTTTTTTTTTTTTTTTATGAGACCATTACAAGGTTAGCAGACTACCAACTCCCATATGGCTGCTATCAGATAACTGAAAACCTAGACTTTTGGAGGTGTCTTGGCCCTTTGAGTACCAGCCACCCTTGTTGCAATTCATCCAGCCTTCTTCCCTAGTACATGTTCTTGTTGAATTACGGAATCCCTTCCTTTCCACCTTCTTCCAAGGGCACTTGCTCTTGGTATGAGTGACACATTACAATGAGGCTGGAGTCAGTCAGAGGGCTGAGCTGAGCTGCCATATCACCATGCTTGGGGGATGAGGTCAGCCCTGCAGCAGCTGACCTTCAGGCAGTCAATGTGTACTGGAGCAAAACTTATAACACCTGTGCTGGCAAACACAATATGCTTATGGCAGAATTTTAGCCAGGGTCTTCTGCAAAATACCTACATCTGGGGAAGATGGTAAACTATTACACTTACTGGTAACTTTCACCGCTAGTAATTTATTTACTGTCTTAGCAACAAGGCATCAGAACTTACTTTTGAAAGTGGAGGTAAACACTGGCATGGATAGGTCCTCAGTTTCTAGAGCTATTTTCAAAAAAATCCATTATATCTGTCTTTGCTTATAATTCAGCAAGACCTTTGTATGCATATTTATTGATGACAGATCATTACCTGTATGCTATGATAGCATTAATTCTCAGTGCTCAACTAGTAGGAAAAGTAAAATGCTTTCATCCAAACCTCAAAATACATAATTTGGATAAATCTGTGAGGGTAATGTTCACTCTCTGCAATAGACCATCTGGCACAGAAGAGGCTCTGCCAATTAATATAGATGGAATGATTGTTAGCACACCAGATAGTAAATATTTCAGACTAATCTTTTTTGTCATTTATTGGCTAATTTCATCCTTCAAAATATGTGGTCAGATTCTCCAGCATGTTGAAACAGATTGATCACATGCAGACTCTTACTAGCCTGTAAACACATTGCTTTGGTTTTAAGTCTTATACAGTCCTGGTTTCCAGTTACATGTATGAAAGTGAGGGATTATTATGAAGTGTCAGTGCAGTTACTAACATTTTGTGGCTGAGTTGCTTGCCTCTCTCATTAAGGTATGTATTGCCTTGCTAATGTTATGCTTAATTCAAAAGATTGTGGTTCACCTGTTTTTCTCAAAGGAAAAGGAAAATACAGTTTGAATAACACATCCCTCATGGTTATCGCAGAAGAGACAGTAAGACTATGTTTCCAATATGAACTAATAAGTTGATCCTGAGGAGGCTTGATCAAATTTTCAGCTCTGCTAGAATCATTTACCAAGACCATATTTCAGTTCTTGTCTAACAGACCTGGGCAGTTCTTTGATAATTCCCAAGAACTATTATTTTAATGGTCGTCAAAGAAACTTTTTGAATGTTAATTTGTTTTCCGGACCCGTTTGACAAAGCTCAAAACAAAGGTGTAAAAGAGCTGAGTCAAGGAGTTTCCAGAGTGTTAGAGTGCTTCAGAAACATCCGATTTTTGAATCTCACCTTTTAACATTGAAGACTTAGTAAGGAAGCATTAAAAATCTTTTTCTTCAAAATACAATAGTAGCAATAAAATAAATTGTGTGACAGTGGAAGCAGCAGAGCAAGAAGACAGCTTTAGTTTTGAGGCCATCACCTAGCAGTCTAAAAAAGAGTGAGAAGAAAATTATCAAAACACAGCTGGTTTTGTTTGTTTATTTTCTAGTTGCTTTTAAAGGTGTAGAGAGACAGGCAGAGATTTTGCATATTACTCATAGGGAAAGCTGGAGTATGGATATGGAGCAGTGCAGTGCAAGTCTCTGATATGATCAGAGAAGGATTTGCTGGGTTAGAGATGGCTTCGGTACTGCTCACATCTGACCATATTCTGGGTTGCATCGCAGGGAGTGTTCAAACACATTAAGGAAAAATACAGATGTTTTTAAAATATCAGGATTGAAACATACCTTCATGAATGTGAGTGGCGCAGGATCATATTACAGAAGTCTTATAAAATGTCAGGTTTGAAAGTTTTCTGCAAATTGTACTATAACTGAAAACAGATACTAATTTCACCAGTCTGACGCTCACTATTACCTGAGGCCAACAGCTTCAGTAATGCAACAGGAGCTCTCAGTAAATGAATAAATAAGTGTGTTTGGGTATTTCTGGACTCCATGAATCAGATATTCATGATAAGCAAATTGTTGCTATTTTGCAACATGTGCACTACAATGCTCTGTGAGGAGACAGAAATTTCTTGAGATTTGAGACATACACATACACGAAAAGGCTTTATGAAACACTAACTTATGCCATTTTTATTTGTATTACCATTGATGAGCTGTTAAATTCCCAGAAACAAACCCACTTTATTGTCTTCTAGGGCAGTTACTCCTCTATGTATTTGGTGGTATTGAAAGAAAATGAAATTTAAGAACAGGTGGGAATTTAGGATGAACACATCCCATAAATTTTTTTAACCTCAGTCTCAAATATATGGCATTGCTTTCTTTTGGAGAACAGAGGTGGATGCAAAGCAATAGATATCTCAGAAAGAGACAAATTAAATTTTTATATCCTCATTATAGCACACATGCACAACTCTAGAGGCTGCAAACACTCCTGTTATCATAAGTAAATTTGTGTTTAGGCACCTAAAAACATAGCTAACCTCCAGCAAGTGATTAAATTATGTCTAAAGAATTGTGTATTGCTAGAACACAGTTCCCTAAGCAGACTCTGCCATTCAGGCATGTCCCTGCTTCTCCTGAATGATTTGTGGGCCAACTAAAGTTATTAACTATGTGTTTACAAATGATCGTACTGGGGACACAGCCACTCACTGGTCTTCTGCATGATGCTCATTGAGGTTCTTCTTCAAGTAAACAGCAGATCAAATCCTTCAGACAATGTTAATGATAGTAATAATGACCATGTTTTGTTTAATGTTTATTAATTAGAACACTTGCCCCTAAAACAAGATCCCCAGCTTCTGTGTCTGCCTCATTATGTTTTATTTAAATGTGTCTTCCACAAAAGTTGCTCCAAGCACAAGATATGCTAAGGGAATGCTAAGAACATGAACATCTCCTTTTGAATCAGAGCAACCATGAAGTCAGGAGTGCAAAACAAGCGGCCAGAAAAATAGCAGATCGGGGGAACATATAGAAAGTGTATAAGTGAAAAGTACATCTCTACTACACTATGTACATATCGGGAAATTTCCAGTGCTAGACCTTATGATGGTTTTATGTACTCCATTCCAAGATGCCTGTACTTTATTTAGATAATATAAGAAAATTTACTTGTTTTACAGCAAAGTTAAAGAGTATAAAAGAAGAATTCCAATTTCCTACAGCTGTCACTTTAGAAGGGGATTTATAGAATAAGAAGTTGACAACCAAACAATTACTCTTTACCGTCAGTAGTGATTCTAACTTCATGAATGTTTCTAGTTTTTTTATTCCATCTCTATTTTTTTTGTTTTTCTGAAGCACGGGACCATGTCTTGCAGAGTTCCATTATACTTTACGTAAAAGAAGCATTTCTTTTATTCCTGTCTTCGTTGTATTCAAGTTAATTCATTCATGGTTTGTAATTAAATTTGGTACACTACACAGGCACCATCTGAGGCATCATACTTGGTATCTTGAAATCACGTAAGTGGTCAAGTGTGAGGAGGATTTGTAATGTCGTGACTACCAGCAGGTACTCATACTCCATCGCCAGGTTTCTGTATGTAACAGAGATAATGCATTTAGTAATGAAACATAAAGATGCTTTGAAATGTGTCTGCTTGCTTGCATCACTTAAAGACATTTTAGGAAGAAAAAGATGTAGTAGGATGACAAACAGTAAGATTTAATACTCATTTACCATTTCAAAAATTATTTCAAGGTATGATTTTCTTGTCTGCATCTTGGACCTTCTCTTCAATTCCCCTAGTTTCATTTATTTTTCTTACATGGAATTCATTTAGTTGTTCATATAGCCATCTGCTTTCTAGTTCATCTTCATTTTTCTCTTTCACATGAGGGATTTTTGCTTTTCAGCGTTTTTATTGCATGTTTGCAAGTTCCTAGCTTTCAGCTATGGAACCAACAACAATAATTCAAATCTCTGAGACTAACATTTTCTAAGATTGCTTACTTAATAATCTACTGACACGGTTTTGTATAGTGCAAATATACAAAGGTTATCTTCCAGTGCTTTAGAACACTACCCAGAAAATGCCGGGAAGCCACTATTATAATGAAAAATAAAGATACTCAGCACTCTTGGGACTAGGATATTCTATGAATGATATAATTCCTATAAGTAGCAAACGTCATTTTTTTCTTTTTTGTTTTTGGAAAATAAAAGCCTTGAGACTGCTATTTGAAGTGCACAATTGTTTTGCTTACATATGTGTAAAACGTGTATAAAACTTATGTCACAGATACTGCCAAGCAGTCCTAATTAATACACAGTTTTAAAGTGCTTTGAGACAATTTGATAAACAATGCTATTCAAGTGTTATTATGATTATATATTTCACCATGATCAAATCATTAAAGTCACCATGAAAATATATTGACTTACAATGTGGGATCTTAAACTTTAAAATGTTATTTTCAAGATCAAAGACTGTATGAGTAATTTTTTATCACTACACTGAAAAATAAATTGTATATCCATTTCATTAGTATATGTTACTAATTTCGTCCCCTGCATTTTACTTATTAACAGTGTTTTTAGCAGTGAACTGAGGTCTGCTGTTGATGAATGAATAAAAAGTGAGGATGCAATTTTTATTGCCTGAAAAAACATAAAGGAATTCACCTGTACTGTTAGTTAAAAAATTTGTTGAAAGTGTTTCCAAATACTGTCCTTTGACAGCTGCCCTTTACATTTGTCTAATTAAAAATCATTGTTTCCAGGCTGTCTACTGTTTTCTACTACATAATAGCTCTTGGAGTTGAGGGAATAATCCTTCTTTTTATAGTGCAATGAAGCAATATTCTTTAAAATGACCTTGTGGGTACTATTTTAAAGAACAAATAGCTGGTGTGAGATATTAAGGAATTAAGCTCTGTACAGACTTGTGAATTCCAGTTTATTTGGCAAAAAACATTTTCATTGCAATCTTCACTTGTGTTGTAAGCTCCATCATAATTAAGATGTTTAAGGCTATGATTCCACAAGCCTTTTTCTTGGTGGTAGAACAGCTTAAGTAGTTGTCATTTTCTCCCTCTCTTAACTGTTTACTCCTATCCTTACTCTCCCTTTCAATTGTCCTATAGGATAAACCAGCTCGAGAAGCAAATTCAAGAGAAAACTATCAACTTTTTCAACAAAATCTGACAGAGTGTGTTTTTCTGGATATATTTTTCTGGACATTGGGATAGAACTCACAATGACAGAGGCATCAATGATTCTTAGTGCTGAAAACCGACATGTGGGGCAAATAAAGACTACATTTGTGAAGACACTGATTTTAAAGGATCATCTTTACAGAAGCTAACAGGTTAGACTGAAGTTGTCATTGGGACCAACCCTCTAAACAAATTTCATAGGAGTGTGTCAAGGATGTGTAAAAGGAGATTGTTTTTCTAACCAGAAGTTATTTCACGGTCATGAATAATGAGACCTGGGTGAAAAGAGATGCTACGAGAGATTGTACAACTTGCAGTTGAGAATCATAGAACCACAGAATGGTTTGATTGAAAGGGAGCATCATCTTGTTCCAAATGCCCTTCCATGGGCAGGGACACCTTCCACTGGACCAGGTTGCTCAAAGCCCCATCCAGCCTGGCCCTGAACACTTTCAGGGATACAGCATCTACAGCTTCTCTGGGTAGCCTGTTCCAGTGCCCCCCCACCCTCATGGGAAAGAATTTCTTCCTTATATGTAATCTAAATTTACCTTATTTCAGTTTAAAGCCATTACCCCTTGTCCTGTCACTATATGCCTTTGTAAAAAGTTCCTCTCCAGCTTTCTTGTAGGCTCACTGTAGGTACTGGAAGGTTGCTATAAGGCCTCCCTAGAGCCTTCTTTTATCCAGAGTGAACATAGAATCATAGAAACATAGAATGTCCTGAGTTGGAAGGGACTCACAAGGATCATCGAGTCCAACTCCTGACCCTGCATATGACAGGCCCACAGTTCACACCATGTGTCTCATGGCATTGTCCAATTACTTCTGGAATACTGTCAGGCTTGGGACATGACAGCCTTCCTGGGGAGCCTGTTCCAGTGCTCCACCACCCTCTGGGTGAAGAACCTTTTCCTAATGTCCAACCTAAACCTCCCCTGGCACATCTTCCTGTCATTCCCTTGGGTTCTGTCATCAGTTGCTGAAGAGATCAGTGCCTACTCCTCTTCCTCCCATTGTGAGGAAGCTGTAGACCACGATGACATCTCCTCTTAGCCTCCTCTTCTCCAGACTGAACAAACCAAGTGACTTTAGCCACTCCTCTTTTGGCTTCCCCTCTAAACCCTTCACCAACTTTTTGGCCCTCTTCTGGACACTCTCCAGTATCTTTATAGCCTTTTTATCCTGTGGTGCTCAGAACTGCACCCAGTGCTCGAGGTGAGGCTGCACCAGTGCAGAGTAGAGCGGGACAATCACCTCCCTCACCCAGCTGGCAATGCTGTGCTTGATGCACCCCAAGACACAGTTGGCCCTCTTGGCTGCCAGGGCACCCTATTGGCTCATGTTCAACTTGCTGTCAACAAGAACCCTCAGATCCCTCTCCGCAGAGCTACTTTCCCCAATCTGTATGTACAGCTAGGGTTGCCATGTCCCAGGTACAAAATCCAGCACTTTCCCTTGTTGAACTTCATAAAGTTGGTGATTGCCCAGTTCTCTAGTTTGGCTAGATCCCTCTGCAAGGCCCTCTGCCCTTGACAGTGTCAACAACTCCTCCAACTTTTGTGTCATCAGTGAACTTACTTAGTATTCCGTGAAGTGTTGTGTCCAAGTCATTTATGAAGACATTTAAATGTACACCAAGAACAACCCCAGCTCTCTCAGCCTTTCCTCATAAGAGAGATGCTCCAGCCCTCTGATCATCTTCATGGTACTCCTCTGGACTTCCTGCAACAAGTCCATGTCCCTCTTATGTTGGAGTCCACAGAGCTGAATGTAGTACTCCAGGTGGGGTTTCATGAGAGCAGAACCATAAGTAAGAGTGGCATGAGACAGGCAAGATGTTATTCAGAACTGGATTTTGTTTTTCACAGATTTCTCAGAGTTTTTTTTTTTTTTCCTGAAGTCTATAAACGCTTAAGGAATTTGTGTATTTCTTGCTGTCCTTCCGTGTTCCCATATTACCTCTGACTGGGAAAGCAGAACTCCCATAGACCAGCGATCTCCATGCAGAGCACATATTAACACTAGATCCTTGGAAGAACTGTGACAGATGTCCTGAAAGTGTGTTCCTGAAAGTCACAGTGCTGTGAACAGTGACCACCACTACTTACAACAGGAGACCCTAGGAGCATGTAGAATTGAGTGGCTAGATCCAAGCACAGCAAGCTAATGCCTGCCAAGACAGTGGACCTGTGCCAGGGCAAAACATCAATCTGTACCACTGCTCTTTAAGAGGTACCACTTCATTCCTGAGCATTGCCAGTTTCACAATAGTGCAGAAAGTCATAAATATAAGAACATAAAATCAGAGCAAGAAGGAGATAGACATACATGAAAAACATGAATGTTTGTGTTTCAGGGCGTGTTTTTCCAACCAATTTAATCTGTTTATTCTTAAAGAATTACCACTTTGCTGCAGGAATAAGTTAAAAATAAGAATTTAAAGAAAGTATAAATCTTTTTAAAGCAAAAATTGACATAAAGGCTATCTCTCAGTGTATGTCGTATTCTCTGTATTCTGCCTTTTCTGAAAATTTAGCCCATTTAGACTGTGGAGGATGAAAGAGAAGATGGGCTCTTGCGAATGAGCTAGAGGGAGTTCTACAAACATGGGTTAGGTTGGAGTGAAAAAATGTCAAGTCAAGGGCAGAAGGGAAAACCACTAAGTGCAGTTAAGAGAATGGAAAAGAGGCAAGTGAAGAGCATGAAGAGGTGTGACATTATTGTTAGCATTATGATGAAGTGTAAGGAGGGGTGGAGTTGTGCTGATAAACAAGATGAAATTAGAACACTGTAATAGCCTTCTGAAGAATTAAACCGTGCTATTCTTACCAACAGCAGATTAATGTGGGACTATTAAAAAACAAACAAAAAAACCAACCAACCAGCAACAACAATTAGACACCCCATAACATTTTGGTACAATTAAAATGTGATCAGACATTTTCTACTGGAAGAGCAATGTGTTGCATTAACACCATGATGCTTCCAAGTGAAAAGTGAAAGTGAACTTGCTTTCTTCTCCCTGCTTTCAGGTGAGTTAGACTCAGGGTGGGCCAGTCCTTGCTGCCTGCAAACTCTAACATGAGAAAGTTCTGATCTGCAATCACTGCATGCAACAGTGAGGTTTTTATGATGAGAGGTGTCAGGCCTTTCATAGTACAACCAGATATCAAGATCTTTGTTTAGAGCTAGCAAGCTCAGACTGTTTTCACTGCTCTGGAAGCCCAGCTAGAATAACCTTTGCAGACAGAAAACACACAACCAAGTCCAGAGGATTCCTTGAAATGTGGCTTTATGCAACCAAAAATGAGAGAGGGAAGAATTCCTGGAACTTCTGCAAGGACTGAAGCAGAATGTGCCTTTCTCTCTCTGATTCTGGTTTTCAAAGACCACTGTCACATCAGTCTTTCTAAGAAGAGAGATTATTCAGTGTACTTCCTCTGCCTTAGAGGATTCTCTGATTGTCCATTAATGTTTCTCCCTCTGGTGCATAAATGCATACCACAGGGGGTAGATACTGATTGGTGTGTTTGTTTTTCTCCGGGGCTGATGTGTTTTCAAGCATGTGGGCTTAATGTTCTGGTAATAAGCACACTGATATAAATACAGTTTTGTACGCACACAAAGGGGTTCAATCTGCTCTTCTTCTGGACGAAGTCCCTCTCAAGGACAGATGCAACATACGGTGGGAGCTAGGCTGCAGTCATTATGTCAGACCTTGTTTAGGAGCCATGTAGAGCTGCAGTAACCCAACAAAATCATCATTGAGACCATGTTCTTGGAGGTATTGCTTTTTCAACACAGGGAGGATAATCACTGCTCTGGCCTCTAACTCTCCATCTGATACATTCACCATTTATCCAATATTATAGCTTTCTTCTGTGAGTATAAGAATAAGGAGTCCAGGACCTGCTGTTTTGCATGGCCTCCAATAATCTGAACAAAGATGGGATTATATCCTGATGAAACAGGGCTGACACACAGCCCAGATCCCAGAGATTATACAGTTCATAGAATCTGACTGTACTGGTGAAATGGTAATGTAAGTTATTAACTGTCTCTTATGCAGAAGTCAGGACAGACCAGCATACAAATTGTTGCAACAGTTGACAAACACACAGTGTATGGGAATAGGATGACTGTTCTCTATGTTTGCAGACAGTTAAAGAAAGCAGCTGGGTACATTTTTTAGAACAGTTTATCCCAGTTAAATGCAGCAAATAGATTCATTAAAAAAATATGTTTTCTCTTTTATTTAAAGTTGTTTTTCTCTGAAATTTAAATATATTAATTTTAAAACTAAGTTATACTCCTCAACATCCAACATCCGTGTGTTTCCTGAAGTAAAAATATCAGTCACAAAACTCTGATATGGAAAATGATTCTGAGAAAATGAAAAAGGAATCAGACTGAGGAGGACAGAAGATACTTTTGAGAAAAGAAAATAATTGACAGAATTAGTCACTGAAACGACCAATTCAAATGTTATGACTGACAGAAAAGTGCAGGCCACGGTTTGTTAGGAAAAGAAGGAAAAGCAAACTATTAAAATAACAGTGGAATTATGAACCTTTATCCCTTGTGTTATTCATCTCTTGTGTTGCTTTATTCAAGCAGACTCAGCTCTTCTCAGTACGCCTCATGACACCCCAACCTCATTTCCTTCCTTTCTTCTGTATTACTCCAACATCTCACCATTTTAATTCTCATACGGCACCCATGTTGCAGACCTTTACCTGCAATATATCTGGTTTCCTCTCTGAGTAGCCTAGACCATACCAATTTTCTCATTTGTCTTCTCTTTTATGTGAATACCATCTAAGTAAGAGGCAGCACATACAAAATTTTTCTTGAAGATCTGATTATGTTATGAGGACAGCCTTTCCACATTATCCAGCCAAGTAGACAGCTTTTGAAGTCATTCACCATGTAACATTGCTCAAGGGAAGGATGGAGTGTAGTCTCTCTTCTCTAAACAGTCACAAGCGCTCATGAAAGTTGTGAGAACTCAGGAGCTCTGAGATTTCTATGCCTCTGTTCCAAGGTTTTGAGAGGCTGGATTGCAGGTGTGTGGGCAAATGGCACAATCACATAGTCTTTGCTTTCTTGAGAAATCAGGCCGAAAAAGAAGGCAGAAAAGGAAGAGGTGGAGAAAGAACTGAGAAAGTAAAATGATAGGAAAGGAAAAAAGTAGGGGGAAAAAAAGGAAAAGAAACAAAAAATAAAAATAAATTGAATTTCAGATGAGTATATGGAACTCTTATTGAGTTCACAACTACAAATATATAACTTTTCTAATAAAAAGAAGAATTTAAATTTACAGCAGAATTCATTTAGGAGAATTCTAACACGTTCAAAACAGGTAAATTAGAGTATATTTACCTTCTTCTGCTAGAAATGAACCCTGTCTGCTTATTCAGAGCCATTCATGCTTTACAGGATGAAAATTGCCTTACTCTTGCCTAATAAACAACATAAGATAAAATTGTTTTATCTTGCTAATAGTGAATTTGTGGAATATCTTCCAAAACTGTTCTAGTAAGGCCTTGCTCCTACTGTAAATGTTACCTATTCATGAGCTTCTTGAATGATATTGCTCAGATTGGTTGCACCTGTCAGTCTGGCCCTTATACACTGGCTCATGCTGTTGCCCTAAATCACTGGCTGTACTGGAATATAAAACTCTTACATTAACTGTTATCTTCTTTTCACTCTGGTAAGAATATAATCCTCAGTATGGATAAAAAGTATATAAAAGAGAAAAAAATATAGAAATCCTTAGTAATTTTAGTTCATCTCATGAATGCTAATATTGCAAACTGTTAGGTTTTAAAAATCCCATGCCATCACATTGTGATATTGTCTTTTTACTAAAATGGTTATATATAAAATACTGAAGAGCTAGTGAACGAGTAGTGCAATATGTGTTAATACACTGGCAACTATTTGCAAAGAGTTTAGAGGGTTGAAACTGGTGGTATTTGTGTTAGGAGTTTGGAAGGCAGGTGCTTATTTTTATTGAGTGGCACAATGTTTGAATTACAAAGTCATAGAATTGGCCTCAAGCGCAAAAAAAAAAAAAAGAAAACAAAAAAAGGACACACACACACCAAATTATCTATTTTCTCTGTGTACCCCAACAGCCTGAAACTGTACAAGAGCTTTCCTCAGCTTCCTTCTTTTTCCTTTGCTTAGAATTGCTTTAACTGAAGCAATGATACAATGATTCTTTTGCAGGCCATCATGCCAGTGAAAGCTGAACAATTCTTGCTTTTCCCTTCTCCCAACAGTGATCAGGAGTGAATATGGCAAAATACCTCAGGTGTGACTATGCCAGGTATATTTAGACGCAACGCTTGCCTCTTTTCTCTAGATTCTCTTTGCAGTCAATGAAAAGAGATGTGGTCCTACCTAAAGACAGTTTAGAACAGAAGTCTTGGACAGGCCGTAATTGTCCTTACTGCAGACAGTGTGACTGATACCTGTGGCTCCCTTCTGAAGCAGATTTCCCTCTGAGGGCAGCCCTGGAGCAATGGGCAGCACAATCCTCTTGTGTAGCCCAGATCCATCAGCTGGCTCAATGACCAGGGACAATGCTCAGGGTTGGCACAACACAGTGTAAGCATGGCATTCAGTCCTTTCACTTTCCCCTTATCTTTCATTGAATATAACAAACTCCTGGGAAGCTAAGATGGATGGTGGGAAGGATCATGATAGCATCTTGAAAAAACATTGCTGAAGATTTTTGTAGTGTTTTGAAGGGTTTTACAGAACTGATCTCTGTTTTCCTCTTAGTGAATAGAAGTAATAAATATCTGTAGTAGGCACTGAATATTTTGGTCTTTTATTTTTCAGACAAAGACAGTTATAAAACTTCATTTTTTAAGTTTGCGACAAAGAAAACAGAGAATAGTAGAAAGTGAAGCCAGAAACAACTATGCAAGAATCAGAAAAAAGTTTAGAATCAAGATTAGCAATCAAATAAAGAAGACAAAAAACAAAGGTGATTGAACTGGAAAAGGCTGAAATCTTTCAGACATGATGTTCAACTAAAATAGAATTTGCTGCCTCGTAGCTGTCGTATTTGATACTGTTATTGGTATTTACTGAAACTGTACCAGATTAAACTTAATTTACATTTCTGAGAGTTTCCCTGCAAATAAAAGGCACTGATATCAGTCGTTAACAATGAAATATTATATTTTGAAAGCCAATTTTTAGGCAAGGATTGGGGTTTTTATCAAATTCTACCACAACAGAATTGCATAAGTTACCTTATTGAAATTATTACTCATGTAATATTTTCATGCTCTATTCATTAGTATTTCTTTACAAGTATTGGGGAAAACTATGCCACATGCTTGAACGTTAGATTTCCTATACCTTCATTTCAACCGATAACATTGTTTAGTAAAGTGTACGCTCTAAATCACAGTAGTATCACATAACAGCTCTGCTTCTGCACATTTTAGCTTTCCATGTTAAGTGTTCCGTCATGGGTGTGTATTGCTTTTGCTATTTGTAGTTGATCTTCCTGTAGCATTAAGGTTAAAGGGAGTTTACATGTTTTGGAAGTAAAAACTTATTAAGCACTAATGGAAATTAGAGCTCAGGGGGTTGACTCTTGTCACAGAACAGAATCAATTGAACTATTAATCCTGAACAAGAGGAAAAAAGCAGAAAATGGATGGATAGGCACCTTTAAGGAATGTTGTTGACATAATCATTTTTATGTCAATAGAGGCAAGGTAGAGTCAGTATGCACTAAGAACTTCAGCAGATAAAATGTAACTTGCTTCTGACTATTTTATACTTTTAAAAAAGCTAACTACACCAATGAGACCTAATATCAGCTTCTGCACCAAGAGAATACATGCAGCCAACAAAAACATTCGATATCTTTTCTTTCTTTCTTTATAATAATGTTATTATTTACAGAGATAATACTACAGCATTTATGTCTTTTGAAATGTTTTTTCTTGTTCTGAAGAGCACTTGTGTAAATCTGCTTGCTAACCCCATGTGGTTCCCTGAGATTAATATTTTAAACTATTCATATGTTAGTAATAGTGTACGAAATCTAACAAAGATGCTTACATCATGCATGGACTGCTACTCCAGACTGAACGATCTATTGTTCTCTTATAGATAAAAAGATAATCTTATCACCCTGGATGACTTGCTATAACTTGTAGAAATTGGCTTAGGAAAGACTTTGTTTGCAAAGACATTTTTAAGGTAGAAAAAGATACTTTTTCTTGGGTTTTTTTCTGCTCTTAAGACTACATACTATGATTTCCCAGCAAAGTTTTCTATGATAAGGAGGATTTAAAAAATTGAGATAAACCCAATTTGAATAGATACTGACATAAATGAAAAAGAATTGTTGAAGCTGGAAGGAACTTTAGCATGTAATGTCATCATGGCGGTCACATGAAGAAGTGACCTGGCACAGCAGGAGAGCCGAAGTCATTAAAACTACTCTAGTCACTGGCACACCTCTTTGGGCAACCTCTACGAGTTTTTTACCATATTCACCATTAAAAAAAAAAAAAAAAGGTTTTTCTTATGTTTAGGTGGATTTTCCTATATTTCAAATTGTGCTCATTGTCTTTTATCCTGTCACTGGATACCACTGAGAAGAGTCTGACTCCAACTTCTTTAACGCCGCCAAAGATATTTTTATACACATAAGATCCCCCTGAGGCTTCTTTTCTCCAGGCTGAACTGTTCCAGCTCTGCCCACCTCTCCTTAAATGACAGATGCTCCAGGTTCTTAACAGACTTTGTAGTTCTTGGCTGAACTCTTTCCAGTATATTCATGTCTTTCTGCTGGAAGATCAGAAGTCAATACAGCACTCCAAATGTGTCTTGCCAGCACTGAGTAGAGGAGAAGGATGAACTCCCTTGACCTGCTGGCAATACTCTGCCTAATGCAGCTCAGAAGGCTGTTGGCCTGCTTTGCTGCAAGGGTGAATTGCTGGCGCATGTTCTACTTGGTGGCCACTAAGGGAATAAACATAGCCAAGGCGTTTGTATATTTTTATATCAAGTTCAAATGAATGTACAGTCATCACAAATTGTAGGACCTTGGATGAGTTTAAAGGCGGTGTCAATACTGAGGTCCTCCTATTAACAGTTTAAGCTCAGGCTCTTTCAACTATAACATCTGTTTTTTGAACTTGTCTTTAGCTTGGGGACAGCTTAGCCATTTCACAAGGCTGAGTTTTTAATCAAACTACTCTTATTTCAAAACTCAGCCCCAATCTGGAGAAAAAAAATGTTTAATTACATACTTCAGTGCACATCAGAACAGTAACAGGCCTTTGTTAATCACCACTGCAAGCTCTCAAACACCACTGAGATTCATGATCATCACTTTAAGGTGAACTAAATCCACAGTAACAGAGAAGTGCCTATATCAGAAAAAGCAGAGACCTGAATTCTACTTTTGATATAATGTTGGTAGTAACAGAGCAGAATACTGAGCATAAAAAATTTGGTAGCTTTACTCACTGTGTAAACACAGTCATGTTATGAACTATATATAATCATGGCTTTGCTTTCATTTTCAGAATAAATATCTAGTCCAAAACAATATATCCTTAAATCACTTTGTAAGTTTAGAAAGTAGTGTCAAATTTTTATTTCTTAAAAATTATAGTAATGGATATCAGCTTTATTTGAAGGTCTGTGAAGAGTTAAAATAAACCTCAGAGTACATTCAGAAGATATTTGTAAAAATAACTTGACAAGCAGTGAGCCTTTTGGAGCATGATGTTAGTTTGTTATCATTTACAGGAGCATGCTTGGAAATTAACAGAGTCTAAGATCAAAAATTCTAAACAAAATTGAGCTTTCTGACATCTGAGATCCCTACAAAGACTAGTTTTGAGATCGAGTTTGAAGTACAGTTTACAAAAACCAGGAAAAGAGTCAACTAAAACATACAAGGAGCAATAGCAAGCAAGGTTAGCAGCATTAAAATGTCTGTTAATAGTTTGTCAGAATCATTGTGCATATCATTGTGTATGAGTAAGAAACAGGCAGTATGAGAGGACTGCCAAGTGCTGAATGAAACTGGAAAGTCACCTAGATAACACAGCAAAGCATGCAGAGCGAGAAAAAGCCTAATAGCTGGCAGAGAGGACTGACAAGTGTAAGAAAATCCTTGATATACATAAGAATGGAGGAATATAGACATAAACTCCAGGAAAAAGTGGTATTTGCTGTTGTTCCTGGAGTGAAAAATAACATTTAAGTTGCATTACTAAGGAACATATGATTGCTTATTTCGATAGTTCTGTGTATTGCCAATTTTTTACAATTTGTGTGAAAAAGGTCAAAAATGAAGGTGTGGTTTTAATATACTTTACTGTTTCCATGAAAAAAAACAAAAGAAAAACAACAACAAAATTCCACAAACCATCAAGTTATATGCTGTTTCAGGCAAGGGTTCCTCTCCCAGCTTTCAGCTGAGACTGGGGCTGCTATTTCTTGGCCAGCTCTAACGTGCCCTTTGCTCAGGATGTGGTAACACTGAAGTAGGAGCGTACAATCCAAGGAGTCAAGGGAGAGAAATATTTTGCTAACCAACGTAAGTACTCATAAACCCTGAGAGGGGCTTACCTCTCTCCACTGTCTACTTACAGAGTCTAGACTGCTGATTTAGGTGGTTTGGATTATCCTGCTGAGGCCCACTAATGGTACTTTAAGTGTTGCTTTAGTGAAATCTAGTTCCTAATGTAGTCTGAATACTGCAGACAGGCACAGCTCACAAACTTTTCTGGATCTGTCCCCAAAAGTCTCATCAAAAACTGTGGAAGAACTTAGTACTGATAGTGAGCTGAATGTAAGAGTCCCTTGCACCTAGTCTGAGCTGAAATTGCTGCCTGCCTATGTATGTCAACAGAAATCTGAAGTAAAACTGGGGTCTCTGAGTGCAGTACCCACATATAAATAAGTCAGCATACATCTGTAGAATTAAGCTGTGTTTTATTTAGTACAGTTTCCTATTCATGTTTAATATTTTGATCATAAATCTTTCAGGCGCCAAAGAAAATTACCCATAAATTCCTCTTGGGAGGATGGTCTATTAACATTGCTTGCAGGACCTCACACTAGAGAGACAAACCAAATGAAACCATGAAGAATATGCAATCAAGTAAACATTGTGTGGGAACTGTGAGGCAGCAGGGAAATTTAAATATATATTCCTAAGGATGAAAGAACAACAATAATCAGCACATGCACACATAAAAAAAAAAAAATCAGCAAAAATTGCTTTAAAGCTAATAGAGTAAATTTGGAGCTCTACTAACAGAGCTAAAGTTACACAAAATGATAAAGACGCCCTATAGTTCGAATATGAACGTTACACAATTAGGGTGGAATTCAAACTACTCAATTTATGCACTGTCTCACAAATAGGTTTAAGAAAGAAGTACAATCTAGTATGTCTAACTTCACATTCCAATAAGTAGAGAAACTACTCCCTACTTGAAGAGTAAGTGCACCTGAAAACATGCAAAAGTTAAAATAGTTTGCTCAGTTTGTAGGTTTATGGACCAGTGAACTGACAGGGATGTTTCTGGGATCTTTAAAAGATGTAATGGAAGACGACAAAGATAAACATGGGGTAGGATTCAGCTCAGATTGAAACATCTAGGCAATCACAATGGAAAGTTTCTACAAATCATCTAAGTGTCTAAGGTTCCAGTACAGGCAGAGACAATACAGTCAGCACATCCAAGGACTCATGGAGAACAATTCAACTCATTCTAAGGAAAGCAGATAGCCATGGTCAGCTCTAGGTTACGCTGACTGTTACGGATCCCATTAAGGACAATCGAAGCTTAAACTTGTAAACTATAGACATGTGGATTCTCATGTTTCTATAACGTAACCTGCAAGCTGATTCCCCCTCAAAGTGTCTCCTAAGTGGAATACTTGCAATCCAGGCTCTGTTCATCCTGAAAGGAATTGAACCTATACCTACTATATCCAAAATCATAACGGTTTCAAGTGGAATATTCCCTACTTTTCCTGTTGGAGACACTGAAGACATTTTAATCTAACATGGGCTAAAGTACTCAGGAAAGGGCGGAAAAGGTTTTGAAACCAATGTTATTGGCATGAGTGTGCATTTTATATACAACCTTTCTGTCCCTTCTGAGTGACACAAAAAGTCGAGTCAGATTGCCTCTTGTTTCTTCCTTCCCATCCCATTACTTCACGTCCCTGGGCTCGTCTCTGATGGGGGAGATGGTAAGATCTGACTTAGAATATTTTAAAAGTTTGGTTAGAGAAACAATTTTGAGTTTCAAATAGAAAGGCTGTCATTCTCAAGTTTAAACAGAGTTTGTAATGTCGATACACTATTTCCTGGATGAGTACCTCAAGCACTAGACCGTTATGCAAAAGGTATGAATAAATACCACAAAAACAGGTAGTGGCAATTTCCATCCTGATGTCATCTAACCTTTCAAGTTTCTTCAAAGAGCATGTGTAAGATTTAGATGGCAGCTGACTCAAAGATGAACCAGTGGAGCACAGGGAGGCACAGAGATTACATTTATTTCAATGATGTCTTTTGTAGTTTTTCCTTTAAAACAAGGTTATTCCATTACTCTGTATTCATTCTAGTCATTCTTATTTCTTAGAGGCATGAAAATTTCTCAGCAGTGATTGAAAGACTCATAGTCATGCAAAGGGAGCAACCAAAATCTGTTTTCCTTCACTCACAATAGAGAAGCATTCCTATTCTGGAGTGTAATTCTGTCAGCCTCTAAGCTGCATAGCAAAGGATGTTTTTAGTTTAAAATCCAAAGTCTTGTAAAAGAAACAGTTAACTGCTTTTTCCCCACCTTGCTATGCTAGCTTGTAGGACTACTGTATGTCTAGTTTCGTTAAAGGTCTTAACTTTCTGCCTTCAAGATCATTCCCAGCAGATTTTTGTAAATGATTATTGTGTCCATATCATGGAAACTGCTCTTCTCTATTCTTTTTCTTTAATAGTGGGGAAGAAACCATTCCTACTAGACTCCTTACTTCGCTGAACCAGAGAATTAAGCCCAGACAAGCCCATGCTGAATCTGAGTCTACATCATAACCTCAAAACAACACTACAAAGGCTAACTTACTGGAAACAGAGAACTGGAACAGAATAATATACCCATCCTATTGCAGTTAACAATGAAAGAGAAAACAGCTTTCTAAAAGCAAAAGTTTTCACAAGCCATGTTCCAAGTATCAGTTGTTCCTAAAAGGCAAGCCATTTGTGGCACCCAAAGCTAACAACACAGTTTATCCAGCCCTCTGGTAACCATGAAGAACACCATTATTCTTGAGGAGGAATTAATTCTTCCCCAATAACTTTACAGACAGGAAAAACGAGCAGAGTCTGCAATACAATTATGGGGTGAATCAGTCTCATTTTACAATTCGGCAGCCTCCAATTGCTTTACGAGAGTTGTAATCACATGGACTAAAGAACTAAGAGAACTAGCCTCAAAGGACTTTGCAATCAATGCCCTCCTAAATAAGACGGGCTTATCCACTACATTCATGGGAAAAGTGTCTATGGATGCTATCAGCTCTTCAGCCTGCATAATGGGAACACATGCATTTGCATCTGTGGCTACAGACACTGGAGACACAGTTGCTATGCAAAACCTTAGGCAAAGTCTTTGATCAACAATTTGAGCAAGGTGTGGGGAACCAAGATGAGAAGGAAGCAAAACAGGCTGCTTTATTTTAACGGTATTTGGAGATAACTGAGAAATAGAGCCAGGAAGCTGTTTTCATTTCAAACAGCCATGTAGCTGAAAATGCAGGCTGAGCAAAGCTGAGCATTTTCTGAAATTATTTTGGGTCAACTCAGTAGCTAAAAGTCTTTCTTTTCTCTTTAAAAGAAAAAGCTTTTTGCATTTTCATGTTGAAATTTCTTTCAACTTTATGTATGAAATGTAATTATTTTTCTTTAGATGAATTTTTGTTGAAATGATTTTCCAGTAAAAACTTTGTAAAAACTATTGTTGGATCTACTCAAAGCAATTATTTTTAGAACTGGTGGAAAAATTAAAAAATAAGTCTAGTTCTGCTGCAAACGAATTAGATTCATATAGCAAAACTTCCATTGATATCAACAGATTCCACTGACTGACTGGAAAGATTTGTACCTGATTAGCAAACAAAAATATTCCTTATGATCCTATAATAATACTAAATCACTGAAAAAAACACCTAATATTTAAAGAAAAGCAACAACAACAACAAAAAACAGGAATAAAAATCTTGAGGAAATAATATATCCTGTATCGGCCGTCAGCCCCATTTCCATAAAATGTTATTTCAAAATAGGGGGAAAGAAATCACCCCTAAATACAAACACAGCACTA
Source organism: Caloenas nicobarica (assembly GCF_036013445.1). Taxonomy (NCBI): domain Eukaryota; kingdom Metazoa; phylum Chordata; class Aves; order Columbiformes; family Columbidae; genus Caloenas; species Caloenas nicobarica. The sequence continues at coordinate 18,291,492 of NC_088245.1, forward strand.
TTGTCTCCTATGGAACAGGGAATTACTCTGTTAACGTTGCTATAAGTAAATCTGGGACAATTTTTTTATCAGAAAAACAGAGAAGTGCCAATATATCAGTAACATTTTTAAAGGAAAAGCTGAAATAAATCAGCACTATCTTCTGGTTTTAGGTTAGTAATGCACACTTGCTTCAGTAAGAAAGAGATACTCCATTTGAACTTTTTTATTGAATTTCACTTCAAGATTAGAAGTTGATATTTTGTGTTATATTATTTTTTTCACATAGGAATGCAATCTCATGAAAAACAGTTATGTTTAAGTGACTATTTTTACAAATTTCTCTGCAGTAGGAAACACTTATGCTTTCATTTTTCAACCCCAATAATAAAAATAAATTCTACAATGTCAGAAATTCTTGAGGGATGGAAATAAACTTTTATATCAACAATACTGATAAAAACGTAAAGAGCTTTTATTCACTCTCCATCTTCCCAAGACACTAAAGAATATATCAATTTATTTGAAACTGTTGAGTGCTTCATTAAAATTAGATCAATAGAAGATCTTCAGTTGAGATTTCTTTTTAATTTTTCTAACATGGAACAGATTAAGGAACCAAAACCAGTTATACATCCAAAGTAGTTACTTACTTATTTGAAAGGCTATTGGAATTTTCTGCCATTCCCACTGGACAATGTCATTTTAAAAGAGTTTTTATTGACAGCATGGGGTGCAAACCAAGACTGATATAACATGAACTCTTTTGATTTAATTAATTTAGAATGCAGAATAATTGTTCTTCTAGTCTTTGCTCTGTTTAACTGTACAGTTTATTTTAATATAACTTCTTTCCAGGTAGGAAATCAGGCAATTTTACTTCACAACCACGTCCTTTTTTAGTCTAGGGAAAGTAAAGTTTTATTAGAATTTGGCGTACTTGCTGTCTCTGAGAAAATAAATTTGCATGGTACTGCTATGTTGGTTTAGGAAGTGTCACCAGAGCTCCAGCTGCATCATGATGTTTGTTCATTTTCATTTGACATAAAGATGCATTGCCTGTTTTACAACAAAATGGCAAGAGTATGTGCTCCGAATTATATGGATCAACTGTATTTATTCAGTAATACTAAAAAAAAGGCTATAAAAGAAGAGATAAAGGAACTGAGACTTCCACAAAACACATATTCCTCTCAGAATATGGAACCAGATTGAAGATATTCAAGTTTTGTGATGAAATTCTCCCTCCCAGTCTTAATCATGGCCCCTAATCACTTGGAATCAAAGGTTCAGAACTTATGTCTGTGATATAAAATTCCATCCTATCTAAATGACTTTCCTAATAAGAAAAGTTGTTCATTGTGCAAGCTGAAAGAATTCTGCTTGTAACATTAAATATACGTGAATATTTTTGAACTAGAGAACACTGTAAAATGAAAAAGGTTCTGTGACAAACATGCAGGTTTCAAGATTGCTATGTGAAAGATACATATCTGATTTAAAATTCAAGACTAATAAAAATCTAAAATACACTTTAAGTAAAATATGCAGGAAAGAGTAAGAATTTCTTCCTTACATTAAAACAGCATTTCTTGATTCATCTGTCTTCATCAGCCTCAGAAGAACTGGTTTTCTGGCTTATTTTAATACTGTAATTTTGATAGATTAAAATTGTGAAGCTGTTGGATCTGTTTCATATATTTGATCAGTGTAATTGCATCATTTCTTCCAAAATTCATTATTTGTCTGTAACGTGATTAAAGCTCCTGCTGTTATAAGCTTCTCGTTACAATTACACTGATGGGAAGTTCACATTCTTCAGCTACTCAACACAAATCTGTTTAAAACAGAAAAAAACAAAATACCTGAGTGAGTCTAGGAAAGAATGCCTTTATGTTCTGATTAATAAATGAACTGTGCTGTGAAGTTGCTACAGACATATCACAAAAATCTTGGAAAAAGGCATTTCCACATACACAAATTGAACACAAGTTTATAGTAGCACAAAAATTTTGGGAATTACTCTAGCAATTCTACAGTAGATTAAGCTTTAGACAAAAAAACCCCACAGGCATGTCTCTATAAAAATATACCAATAATTTCTGAAGTCTTGGTCACACAAGTACTTTAGATGATGAAAGGAGAGTGATGTACTTATCGGTTCACATAAAAAAGCTAAGATTTTTTTTGAACATACAATTGATACAACTAGTTATAATGGTTAAGGAATATGTTAATGTCAATAGATGTCCAAAAATTGTTTGTGAATTGGACCTTTCAAATTTCAACAATGAATCTTGGTTTTGGAGCCAATAGGTACACTTGTAATTTGGAATTGGTAGTAAATTCAAGTAAATTGCTATTCATTCTCCACATATACTCTAAATATTTTATCTTAACTGAGGATATACAAGCCATATTTGTCAAAATAAAAGTTCTGGTACTTTTGGTGTGATACAGCCTTTAGGAATTGCCAGGTGATAATGGACATACTCAGAAGCAAGCAGATAAAAAATATTTTCAAACTAATATGACAATCACATTGTCATAGCCACTTCTATACAGCAAGTTCATACCTTAAGAACTCTTCATGTGTTTACATCCTGGAAAAATATGCAGGAACTTTTGCTCCCATTTTACTCTAGAAATTACTTGCTGGTGGGTTCATATGTTCAGAAAACTCCTATAACCATCTCAACACCAAATCTGTCTTTTACCACTGTGCTGATAGGTGCATGAGCATGTTATACGTCCAAACCTAGATCTTTTTGCATATAGATAGGAACCCTCACTTCTGCATGCAAAGGACCAAGATTCAAGTCCAATAATTTTTAGTAGAAGTAGTAAACATTTTACCATACAGAAATCAAGGCTAATTTTTGTTCAACATTCAAAAAAGGGTACTTTTTTCTCAGTCACTTGTGTTTGTCTTCTAAAGGTCAGCTATGAAAGCTATTATAGCAAGTTGTGAGGAAAGGTGGTTTGTTCTGTGTTGTATTCAAGAGTTAGACTTCTAGAGGACAAAAAAAGGAGAAAAGAGTATCCTAATGCCTCAGTGATCTTGAAAACACAGGGCAGAAACCTGGACCTTCAACAAGTGTATGAAATATGTGACAGATCTGCAGCAGCGATGCATTAGATTTGGTGTGTTCACCTTAACATTGCTGTATAAATTATCATCTGGGTGATTATGTATTAGTGGCAGAAAGAACTTATGATCTGTAACATTGCCGTAGCTAAAAACTTAAGGAATGAGATTAAATACACATTATTTTTTGTTATTTCAAAGCAGTACATATATTTGCACTTTTTTAAGCAGAAAATTTGAGATACAACTGCACTGTGCTAAATATGACAAAAATGTGTTTTGTTAGAGAAGTGTAAAAAAGAACAATTGGTAATATTTTAAGTTAAAGAGCTCTGCTAACACGTTTTAATATCTATTACCATTTTCAGCTAAACATTGTAAAACCAATTTCTAGCAAGAACACTCAGTAGAAACACTACTGTACTGTTGAATAAAGTGTTTCTTGTCAGTTTGTCTTGACTTTCATTTATTAATTGTGGACTTATTCCTCAAAATAATAATAATGGTTTTGCCAAAGCAATGTTCTTAAGCAGTTGAACGTAAAGATTTATGCAGTTCTTCTCATCCTCCCCAACTATTTCAGCTCTGAAGGAAAGACACGATATTGCTGGCCACAGATGTAATTATTGCAAGTTCTGCTTCCCAAGGTGTGTCTTCTTAACTTATGATATGCTAAACCTATAAAGTGTCAGCAACGAAAAGAGTTAACTTGCAGTAATGTACATCTTATGTGCTCAAAAAGTCAAAATAGGAATTTCAAGGGCAGTTTCAGCCATTATTAGATGATGAGACGATTGTTTGTTTCAATCGATACTGTTTTGTTGACATTCAGTAACAGGGATGGTGATTTCTCCTCTACTCTCCTGAATAAGTCTTGTTGAAAATAGTTATATTGACAAAAGTGTACTGCAGAAGTGACCCTACACCTTCATCCGACATTTGAAATAGTGGCTTCTCTTAATATATACTGTCCATATGTTCCCACATAAAAACTAATGTCAGGGCTGGAATTACAGAGAAGAAAGTATATAATGGGGTTTTTTCACCTTCCTTTTCTGTTTTTTAATTTTATCTTTTGTTTCAACTTGCTAAAGCTTAAGGTATTGTGTATGATAAAATATGGTTGCCCCACCTGGGATTCATACAATTCTTCAGAGTTCCTTTTTCCTATGATGCTTATTTCAGTATTCTAAAATAAATTTGGGAATGGTCAGGAAATAGAAGGCAGCAGCTATGATGTCTTTGATAATCCATGACAACAGAGTGTCTGTCTTCTGGAGTCAGTGGAGGAGCAAGCACCAAATATGTGCCATAGTCAGTGAAATCTACTGAGTTCTTCAGTCATTCAACTAAAGAGCTAATGATAATTAGTGATTAGGTGAGGACAACTAAAAATGTTAGAGCTATCTCCTTTACACCATTTAATACATTTGGAGGAAAACTTGACAGCTAACCTGAGCTGTCTATACTAATAATCTATTCTCCCTCAGCTGTGCACCTGAAGAAACTGTACATTGCTGATGGATGGTTTACTCCATCTAAAACAGTATCTGAAAGATGGGACAAGGTACACTGTGCCCCTGTTGCTCTCTATTCCTGTTGTATAAAGGGACCTTAGGCAGCTATCTTAGACTAGTTGCCCTACTTTTGGATGCCTGAAGTTATGTCAGATGAATCCTGTCCCTAATCACCTTCTGTCAAAATGATTGTTCTCGACTGCAGGGATGACCAGGGAGGAACATGACAAACTAAAAGTTTCTTTCTGCAGCAAAGGTACAATAGCACACATTTTTAACTGAACCCTTCCTAAAGAGTTTTTATAAAATTGTTTCTCTAACTCTTGGGGGAGTGGGAAGAAAGCAATTCTTTTGATATTAAGACCAAAGACCATTCTATCTAAAGAGTTTTTGTGTCTGTATATAGTGTTGTGTACCTAAAATGACTGCTTCACAAAAATCTCTCCCTCCAATAATCTGTACCTGTCAGAATACCTTTCTCAGGCTCAGCAGAAAAAAGTCAGATTTTAAATAGTTAAATACTGTGAACTACCCACTCCTTAGAAAAGGTCCTTTTACAGGCCTATCGGGCCACTGTTTCACTGTGGTAATACAAGCAGACTGGGAATCACAATACCTGTTAGAAAAGTACATCTATTGAGCACACATTAGTGTTTATTCTCCATATTTATTCTATATAGTAACTGTATTCTAATAGCACTGATATTGTACTAGGCAGAGCTGTGAAACAGGAAGATATTACGTTAAAGCCTTTACAGTACAGAAGTGAGGTTCTGTAATGCTTCTATAAGAACCAACAGAGCTGAGGAACCTGAGAACTTTAAGTTATCTTTGTGTCTTTTAGAGCCCAATTTTTGAGCTAAAAGGTGATCTTGGTACAATTCAGAGTGTCCTAGTGGTCTTCAAAGGTCATGATAACCTCATTGGACTGTTTGAGGCAATATTAGCCTGCCTTAAAACACTTCAAGCTACAGGGCCATGTGCTGGTTTGGACGAATTGAGGTAATTTTCCATGCAGTAAGTCAATCTCCTTCTGGTAGCTAACACAGTCTTTTGTTTTAGATTTAGTTCAAGAAAAATAAGAAAGCGTCCTGGAATAAAGTTACTGTTTTCTTCAAGTAGCTTTCCAGCATTTGGGATTTGATATAAAAAGAATGGAAGAACTTACTGATATCTTAGCTGTTGCCAAGGGAACAGAGGACCTTCCAACTTCCCAGCTGCAGGTTCAAGATACCACTGGGGAGCAGCAGATCCAGGACAGCTGACTCAAGCTGGTCAACAGGAGTATTCCATACTATGAACATCATGCTCCACATCTAAGCAGGAAGTTGCTGAGGACTGCTCTCTTACCTCAATGGCTGCCATCCACGAGGGCTCCTGCTCCCTTTCCCACTTCTTTTCCTGCTCCTGCTGTGGGCAAAACTCCATCTGAATTTTACTAAAACCACTGTGCTCACAGTGTCCACTTTCTGGCATTCATTGCTGGGAGTGTACATTCCAGCAGCTACATTTTATTTCGTTTAGCTGTATAGCTTGGTATATTTTATGATACTGACTCTTGTTTTATTAAATTTATTTCAACGCACGAGTCTTTCTTCCTTCCCTTCCTTTCCCTCAGGAAAGGAAAAGCAAGAGAAAGCAGCTGTTCTGCTGTTTAGTTGCTGGCCCAGCACTAAATGGTAACAGCTCATACCAAGGAAAAATTTTGTCTGGCTTCAGGCAGCTGTACCATGCATAAGGTACCCCTTACACTGGCATTTGCAAAGGACTGCTTGCAAAACAACCTTGCCATTAGTTGTTTTCCACAATTCCTCATGCATCATGGTATGGCTCTTCAGATATTCCCAGTCATGTCAAGATGAATGGAATGACTGCAGTCAAGTGACGGAGAAGGGCTAAAGGTTCTATCCATCCATCCATCCATCCACCCATCCATTTCCATACTAGTTGAAGACTTCAGTATTGGAGGCTAAATCAATCTAAATCTTGCATCAGTAAAATAGTAAAATGTTTGGAATATGTTCCAGATGCTCAGTCCCTTCCAATCCAAACTATTCTATGATTCTTTATGTACCTTGTGCAGGTATTTTAAGTAGGACAAGAATCATCTCAGTTGCAAGTTCAGACAAAACCCAACTGCTGCTCTGGTTTAAATGACAAAATAGCTTTAAAAACTAATCATTTTCCCTTTGCTGGATGATGGTGATTCCTTTAACAGGTTGGGTAATAATGCAATACCATTCTGAACTTGATAAGCTTTGTAGCAGAGGGTAGAACGACTTCTGTTATATATTATGAATGTCTAGCATTATGTCATGACCCTTGCAGGGTTAGTTGTGCAAGGTGCTAATAAGAAATGTGACAATTTTTTTCTTCTTTTAAAAGAAGACCAGCGTTACTGTTTATTTCCTGTGATTTCAGAAAGTTATTGCTCAAAATGCTTCCTTAGTTCTTAAAAACAAATTTGTAATTGTACCTAACAAGCCTCCTGAAAGTGTTGCTTGTTTTTCATGTTCAGTCACCCTCTTGTGGGAGAGTCTCACTCTAACTTTAGAAATTGCTTTTATAATACACTTTACAAGCTGCATGCTATTTTCTGTGCTGTCCAGAGAGATGCTTGTAGCTAATCTGTGTGCTGTTGTGTAGAGAACAGATATTGTGATTATTTTCTGTGTTCCAGGTAGTTACCACTTGGGAGTTCTTGTAAATGAGAGACTTATTCTCTTGATATTTATTCATATAAATAACTGAGATGTATTGAACTGCTCTAAAAAAATTAGCTGGTCAATAAGCAGGTTTTTCTGTTCAATTCACAAGTATTTTGGGCAATTTGCTGCTCTTCATCTGTCCTGATGGAAGAAATCACACTTTAATCACATGTAGTGGTACCAGCATTTAAAAGGCTCTCTTTTGTTGAGAATTTTCTTTTATGTAACTTCACATAATGCCATGTAATTCAATACACTGTTAATTATTATAATGGAGAGTAAAGGATGGATATATAAAGCTGTAATAATAGATCTCAGACATAAGAAATATAGGACTGGCTTCTATGTTCTGACATGAGCAGGATGAAGATTTTCTTTAAAAACGTCCTAACATTTATTCAGATCTCTTAATTTTACTCAGAATCTGCCAAAATATTTTATTCAGATTTTCACATTTTAATTAAAATAGTAAATGACTTCAGATATTCTCTGGGATTTTCAGGTAAGACCTAAAGGACAGCAATTCAAATGTCTCTGTATGAGTGTCTGGATTTATTTTAGCTGCCCTAAGACAGTGTGCTTGGCTTCCAGTTACTTCTCCATCACAAATCCTTGTTGCTGCAAATTAGAAGGATTCCTTGAGCACTCCTTCTTGACTGCAGCTTAGCAGTCTGTCTGTATTCACTCAGGTCCTCTAATAGCATGTCTCTGCTCTTTTTCAAGCTATAAATTTTTGTGTTACCTAGGCTTTTATTATCTTTGCATTTTACAGTCCAAGTTACATCACTATACAACACCAAGCGTTCAGTCTCCGGGGGAGAGATTGCTGAGTACATCCCACTCCAAGCATCGGAAAGAACTTTCTGGCACAACAAAACGTCTGTGTTTCAGAAAGAGTACATTGTTTATGTCTGAGGGAGCATTTTTTTAATCTCTCCATGGAATCGACAGATTCTCTTCCTCAAGAGTCCTCACTACTAATCTGTTGACCAATTCCGTGATTGCCTTCAATGCCAAAAAGCCAATATTCTTTATGAATTTTACAACAGCTGAAAGTGAAACTTGGGTTCATTCCTTCAAGCTCTTCTTCAGTGAATTCTTGGCATCTTATCACAGTTTTCTTCTTCACCTTGATGGGCTCTAAACAGTCGAGTCTGGGTCTCCCTGTCTAGGTTATGAGAAAATTCAATAAAGCTTTATAATCTCCTATGTTATTGAAAGGATTACTTCTGACTGTGAGAACATTTATTACAATACTCGGATATTTGTTTTATTCTTGTTCTCCGAATAGTTTCTTTTTTTTTTCCTGTTTTTTGTTTGGTTTGGTTTGGTTTTTTTAAATTTCTTCATTTCCTTGAGTTTAAGAACCAATGCTGTATTACTGCTGATGAAAGAGAAATATGCTTAGAAAGTCACTGAAATTGCTTTCTATCCAAGGTATCCATTGCACATATTCTTATAGTTTGTCTTACTCCTCTGTTCTTCTATGTTTCACTTTATAAAGGCTTTAGAGATAGTAATGAAAGCTTTTAGAATTTCATTTAGTCAATTCCAATATATGTGTTGTTGCATTAAGATGGTTAATTTGGCAGAAGCTAAATTGCCTTGTGTTCCAGCTTGTCCTCAGTATTTTACTGGGAGGCTGGGGGTGGCTGAGCTTAGCTTCTGAGTGATGCCCAGTTACATCCAAATAACCTCAAGTCGGCACTGTAAGTCCAATCGTGCTCAGCAGCCAGTCTATCGTAATGTTGAATTCACATGTTTATGGATTCGCTAATAGTGCAGGGTCAGTTCACAGTCATTGAATTTATGCACTTTGCAGATTCACAAATAGTATGATATGTAATATAAGTCTGAGCACATCCAATGAGAGATTCTCATGATTAGATCCACAAATTCTTTTAGATTGCCATTGATAAAATATACTGTCTGCAAAAATACACTTTGGTTGGAAAAATACACTTTGGTACCAAATAGATATATTCTAAGATGACTATACAGCACTAATAATGTGATTACAAATACAAGCTTGAAGTCTAAGTTTCCCAGGGGAACACTTGGTATAACCAAGTGTGCAAATCTTCCCCAAAAGCATCTTTGTGGGGGAGAAGATAGGCTCAGCCCATTGACTGATCCCAGAAGTCTGCGATGCTGTTTCCTTGACTTCTCAGTGATAGCGTCTTCCCTAACTTTCCCCTGTTGTTAGGGTATTTTATACTATCTTCTACACTTAGGTGGAGCTTGAGTTACTCTAGTCATACATACCTTTGTTATTGATTGGTGTAAAATTCTCTTGCTTTGATTTTAAAGGTATAGACTTAAAAGAATTCAGGAAGCATACTCCACAGAGAATAGAGGCGTGACAGAGGCAGGTATCTTTTGGGAGGAGGTGTGCTTTGGTATTATAATGAGATTATAATAAGCAAAATTCATCCACAGGACAAAACTCAACACACCTCCTAGCTCAGCAACTAGCGTTTTGGATGGAATAGAATATTTATCTCTTAGTTGATAGCAGTTATGTGCACAGTACCGTCTAGTTCCTCTGCCTCGTACACAGAGCCTGGCCGCAGTATCTACACACCGCTCCACCGTCTGTACTTCTTGGTGCCAGCACAGTGAGCTCCCCATGTATACTAACATTCAAGAATGTAGCAGATTCCTTGTATGCCAAGTGGCTGCCTTATGTGCCAAGGATGTGGATATAACTTTATTCTCAATAAGTGTACCTTCAATAATTAGTTTCAACAAATTACCCCCTCAGTAATTATTCCACATGTATGCATGGTTAGCACTTCTGTATTTTTTTCATCCTCTTCATGGTAAATATTAAGTATTTTATTTAGCTGTATAGTTAAAAATTGAAATTTCTTCCTACATATCAAATAGGTATGTCTATAAACCACAATGTCCAGAGGTCAACATGTGTTGAAAAAATGTGGTTGTTTGAGATGTACCTTCATTTACCATTAAAGAACTTGTTTAATGAATGAGGTTGTAGAAATTTGAACCTGCAAGCCTGACTATGTTATGTACTTACAAAGATTAGAATATAAGAAAAAAAATGAAACCATCTTTTTCCTTAAGGCAAGCCCACAAATTCATTAGTGTCTTAAGTTTCCACTGTGTTTCCTCAGCCCTGTAATGGATCTGTGTAAACTTTTTGGGTCTTGCAGTGACTACATGTCAGAGATCAAGCACTTATCTTTCATGTTTATCTTTCTAAATATTCATTAAGGTATTCATATCTAACCAAATGATAGTATATTACAATCTAAGGTGAGTTCATTTAATTTCTTCATATGTAGAACTACTTTTTAAAACTATATAGTAAGATACACCTGAGGTCAAATATTTCCTTCTGTTTCTCTGTCATTGCTGCTAGGCATATGGTTGTATTAATTGAAGCAAATTACAAGTTCTGCCAATTTTTCAACATGTCTCATGTATCACTTAGACAATTCAAATGTCTGTGAAGAAAACAGCTTTAGGTAAATATAAGTTAATTTGTTTTCCACATACTGTATTTCTATCAGTCAGGTCTGCTGTGGTATACAAGTGAATAAACATACACTCTCTCCTTCAGGGTGTCTTTGCTTGATTTATTTCTTGTTTTCTTGTTTCTCTAACTCTATAATAGAAGTCATACAGAATGACAGTGTTGTCTACAGGTGCCCTTCAGGTCTGGAAAAACATAACAGCTCTGGTTACAGATATGGGATTGTGAGCAAAGGCTAGGAACTCAAAGAAAGTGAAGAGATTTCTACGAGAATCAGTGCTAAGAAGTTACTGGGTTTCCACAGTACTGGGTAAAAAAAAATCTAAGAGCTAAAATTCTATTTTCTATACTAAATAGATAAAGTAGCTTACGAGGCCTGGATAAGTGCTTACAAAGAGTTTTGTGTCGAACCCAAGCTTTCTGGTTTTGCTGTATGTATTCTTTTAGAGACCAAAATCAAATAGCTCCTAAGGAAGATGGGCTGCTGTAAAACATGCTTACCTTCTTAAATAAATGAAGAGTGGAAGGACAGAAAGTCTAGCACACTTCCACTGTCCAACCATGTCTCAGCATGCAGGATGAAGTTAGAGCAGCTTTCAGTCTGTCTGAATTATACCAACACTGACCTGGTACCCAGACAGTCCACTGACCTTTGCAAAGGACATACTGAGAAGACAGAAAAATTTTGTTCTAATTCTATGACGTTTCTACAATACCTGAAAGATTTTTTCAGTTCTGTCAGCTTGAAAAGTTTTGGTGGAGGGCCTCAGTACTAGTCAAAGGCCTTTTACATATTTGGCATATTTAACCTTACTACTCACAGTTACACATGCTACACAAAACAGCAAACCACACCATGCTTGGTTACTTACTAGATATGTAAAGACTCCTACCTCCAAACACATCTGTCTCAACCCCCTTTTCTTGTGGTTTTCTTATCTGTCATTAAGTCTTTATATTTATTCTGTTCAGGAACAAAATTAACAAGCAAAATCTAAGGGGATTTTTGGTTTTGGTTTTTTGTGTTTGTTCGGTTTTTGTTTGTTTGGTTGGGGTTTTTTTCCATATCATTCCAGAAGCAGATACTAGATGAAAGACAAAATAAATCCTGAAATACTGTGGAAATAAACTTTGGCCAAGTTTACATTCTGACTTAAGACATCATTTTAAACACTGTTCACATTAGAAAGAATTATTTTGGAAGGCATGCCATCAGACAAGGACGGTGTCTTAAGATCACAGAGAGCTCTTAAATCCATTGGAAAATTTTGTCATGCTTGAAGTAAACAGCAAAATTTACTGACCTTACTGATGTGATTCTCTAGATTGGTGAAGACATTAAAATACGTAGGGAATAGAACTCCAAAAGATTCTGTCTAGAAATGAACCCGTATCTATTTTGAGAGCCTCAATACACATTTACCATGAGTAGTAGCATTTCTGAAAGCTCACCTGTCCGAAACAAAAGCAGAATAACCACTCTAAGAACTTCTCAGGCCATGCCCCTACTATGGGCTTTCAGAATTAGAGACCTACAGAGAATATGTGTCAGTCGCTAAAATTTCCTCCAATTCCTTGCCTCCTCCACGATTCTGCTGTTTTTGTAGCCCCACAGAGTAGAAATCAGGAGCATGGGAGATTTTTGGGAAGACACATGAGACTACCAGATTGGGATCCAAAAACTAAATGCTTAGCAAGATTAAAGCTAAATACCGAAATAACCCATTTTCTCCTTCCTCATTCCAACATTTTATGCTGTTTTATTTGTACAGTTAGACAAATTTGCCATCAGGCATGTTATTTGTGTAATAATCATTTGAAGATGTAATTGAAATAAGAATCAGGGTCATATATTATCTTGCTAGGACTGCAAACAACAATGTATGGGTACAAACATTCACCAGGTGATGTGAATAAGGGGGTTAAAGAGTAGAAATTTTTTATTTGGATAAAAAAAGAACCTAAAACAGAACCATGAAGGAAATCTCTAAGCACAAGTACAGACAGACCTGAATATATTCTGTTCATGCTCTGAGCAAGCCAACAGCCAGCCCCATCCTGGCCAGCAGCTGCAGAGCTGCATTAGCTGCACAGTGTTGTGTTTAGCTCCTGAGAGGTTGGGTTTATTAGTCCAGGCTCAGTGATGCTCCATCACTGCCACATGGCTTTTGGATGGGAGCTGGAGTAAGGCCAGACAGCTTGTAGGGTGGGCAGAATGAATTTGAGTTTATCTGCATCTGTCTGTGTAGATGTGCCAGATGCTTTGAAAAGGGTGGTTTTCTTGTGTTGGAAAAGGAAAAGCATGTGGAAAGCATGGGTTGTTTTTTGTCGTTTTTTGGTTGGTTGGTCTGGGGGTTTTATTATTTTATTTTTATTTCTTTTCCCCAAATATAGTTTCTTAGTTGAGGCACACACAACACAGAATTAAAAGAGATTCCTCCACTAAGAAAAACAAAAATTAAAAAAAAATTAAAAAGACCCATAGATTATGTGACTGTAAACCATCTCCCCTCACAATCCAGGGCCTAATACTTGAAGTATCTTTCAGAATTCTTTCAATATTAGGGGAAGGAAGGGGGGAAGGAAGGAAGGAAGGGGGGAAGGAAGGAAGGAAGGAAGGAAGGAAGGAAGGAAGGAAGGAAGGAAGGGGGGAAGGGGGGAAGGAAGGAAGGAAGGGGGGAAGGGGGGAAGGAAGGAAGGGGGTAAGGAAGGGAGGGGGGAAGGAAGGGAGGGGGGAAGGGAGGGAGGGGGGAAGGGAGGGGGGAAGGGAGGAAGGAAGGGAGGGAGGAAGGAGAAACAGAACAGCTCTAGTGCAGGGAATAGCTCTGACAGACCTGGTAGCAGAGAAGAAAGGTGATGGAAGGTCAAGCACCACAAGGAAGGGGGCACACTTGTTACTCCTTTGTAGCTGAATTAACTCTTATCTGTAGCACAGTTAGTTGGTTAGGTAGGCACATGTGACCTGATTGATTGCCCATCTAGGGTTTCTATCTAGGTTGGTGCGGTCTACCTGGATGTCAAGAAAAACAAGGGGCTGCGGGTTCTCTCCTACCAGATGACATTTAGGGTTAGTTGCAGACCTGTCTATGGCCTGAAAGTATGACTCTGCCTTTCACCAGTGTCTCACACACAATACACGTGCATCTGGACAGAGAGCATCTTCACTGTGCATGCAGTGATGCACCACTAGTTGGAATCTCCTTTCATACATATAAAGACAGGAAAGAAAAGTCATCTTTTTGCTTCTAGAGATCAATTATGGTGAACCGCAAGAGGCAATCAGCTCTATTTTTTTAGAGTAATGCCATTCATTTACATGTTAGGAGAAAAATGACTGTAATCATAGATAACCCAGACTGCTTCCAGAAATTGGCAAGTTCCCATTAACAGCGGCCGAGGAAAGGACACAGGCATTGATAACAGCTGCACATCTCCATGTCAACAGATGCAAGACTGTTCAGAGGAACATGAAAACCTAGTGTGGTATCATGATTGCCTTCAATAGTAGTGACTATTGGAAAAAAAAATAATTGTTCAGATTTTCTTTTCAAGAGGACCTTTGTCTTATCACCAAAAAAAAAAAAAAAAAAGGTGGTGAAATATGTTCTTTTTAAATTGTGAACAGATGAGAGATTTGGTTTTTTTTAATTCAGGTGAATGAACTAATTAATAATGAATGAATGAATGTTTACAAGAGGGCACATGGATAATACTTAGAAGGAGGGTTTAAAGATTGCTTGAATTTCATTAAGGTGCAGTAAAATTGAAAAAAAAAAATGTTCAGACTGAAATCAGGACAGAGAAAATGAAAGGTATTCTCATGATTCTTGGCAATGGTCATTAAGCCTCAGCGCAGGTTAAATGTTTATTTTAGAAAGGTGAGAAATTAGAGTTATAGTCAGTAGACAACTTCAGCTACCTTAAAGTCAATGTTACAATAACCCATTTCTATGACATTCTGCACTGGAATGAAAAACCTAAATACTATAAGTATAATTTAACCAATATAAATAATTTTCTGCCTTAAATGATTTGGGGTAGACAACTATTCCTTGACAAACCCATAAAACCATCATGCTCATGGCATAAGCCCACAACCAGGGCTGCAGACAAGTATACATGAATTTGTATTCCACATCTGAAATTTTCTTCTGTAGGCAGCTTTCTCTCATGAACTGAGAAAGCTTTTGTGTCATTTAATAAAGGTAGAAAAGGTACACTCAGCTCAGCCTTAAAGGAGTTGAATGTCCAAATCCTGTCACTGTACATTAGTGTCGAGAAGGGAAATTTCTTTAGAAGTTGTGCTCCTGAGCCAACAGAAGTCAAGATTCATTGGCTTATGCTGATGGCTAAGGGTCAGGTCTGTAATCTGGGACAAGTGAGGTTTGTGGTTGGTTGTTTCACCATCACCTCCCTCCTTTGTCCAAGCCTGTTGAACACCATGTCAGTAACAGGGAACATAACAGGGTGTTTAATTTGAAGGACCCTCAGTGCTGAGTGTCACAAAATCTTCTTTTTCACCTGCTCTCTACAGTTGGTACAGCATCTTTTTTAAAAATGTTAGCCTAAAATACCTTTTTGAGTACTCACAGGCTCAACTTATTCTCTTATTAAAAGTTCTAAATGTCTAATGCCATTAGACGAAGTTCTTAGGGACATGGTTTAGTTAGGGACATGGTGTTAGGTTAATGATTGGATACGATGATCTCGAGAGTCTCTTCCAACGAAAATAATTCTATGACTCTATGATTCTATCATTTCAATGCAATTGCCACATATTTTGATTTATAAAATTATCCTTTCAGGTTGCATTAACTTGTTTCTTTAATGAATGAAATATGATATATATTATGTGTGCAGAACACAATCACAAATGTTTAAAAAATAAAATAACAAAAAGCATAAAACTTTATCATTTTCACATCTCAAAAGGTCTACATGGCTTCTGTCAATGTTTCTAGCTTAGGGAAATTTGGAGCAATTTTTTCCAATTATTTTTGAAATGTAATATGAACTATTAGCATGAGGGGTAGGGAAATACTCTATTTCAGCTAGTTCTCTTTTAGATACAGGGAATGGATATGCCTTAAAGGAGATGGATCAAGTTTGTAAACTGGTGTACTTACAATAGGCCAAACATTTCTAAGATCAAACTACTGAAATATACATATACACACACCCAAAAAAAAAAAGTGAAAGTTAATTCTTTCACATGGAAAAGTGTTGAATTAAAATGCTCTTAGTAGTTTATATCAGTGACAACTTCTTCCATGATGAAGTTTTCTCTTTTTTAAAGCACCTATGGCTTGTCATTTGCAGGAAAATTAAATCATTTTAGGGACGTTTTAACTGGAAATCCAAATCCCATCCCTCCTTTTTTTTTGGCTAACAGCTCAGTTCATCCATTTATCTGTGAAAAGCCAAGTGAGACAGATATGTCAGTCTCAGGCTTTCTCTAATAGAAAATGGTTGAATATTCACTTGGCTAGATGATGTAGGTATATTATTTTGATAGAAGAGCAGTTATTTAATGTCATGGGTGATGAATAGCACAAGAACAGTTAGAAGGCAAATAATGGTGATAATTTGTCAAAGACGCTAAGAGATAGAGTGGTAGGGCAGGTAAGGTAGAATGATACACTATGTAGTTAGAATAATATGATATAGAGCTGGAGGGCTGGAGAATAACTTAGTAGGACCAAAAAAAAAAAAAAGTGGGCAAACACTACTGTGAACTAGAGGACTGAGAAATATTTAGGAAAATATGAGTGCTTGGAATACTTCTGCTACAGTACAAATAAAGCCTAAGAACAAATATGCGAATTATGGAAATAGAGGGAAAAATAAGATACACCAATCAAAAAGATGCATGTGAGAAAGGGTTACTCTTAATGCCAAGGGAGTAAATAAATACAATAAAAAGTGATTTTATGTAGGATTCTGCTGGATTAAATCGTTGTTACGATCTGAGTTACGTCAATGTACGTCTCACTACAGCCAGTGGGTAGATAAAATAAAAATAAATAAAACCAGAAAGGTGTGTTTCTGGAAGGTTTCAAAGATTTTTGTCATTATTTCTAGCTTTTAAAAGACGTCTTTAAAGACATTTATGACTGATCAGGACAATAGAGCTTTTTGAAACATAATAGGTATTTGGATATTAGATTTTTTATTAGAAAAAGAAGAGTAAGTACAGTTGAAAACTAGGGTTATAAAAGTTTTTCAATGCAGCATGCAGAAATTGAAAAGATTGGGACACAGAGGGGTGAATCGCACATAAAACAGTACTTACATGGCAACAAGAGATTAAAAGAAAAGGTAAGTAGGAATCCTGAGCAGCTGATAAGGTTGCTGAAAGTCTCATCTTTGTTATAGGAAACATCCCTGTGAAATTTAAAATCTACAACACATAAAAGAAACAATGAAGACTTCTGTTTCTGACCACTATGAATAACCAGTTATGTGCAAATGTGAGGAAGTGTTTTTGAAAGACAGCTCTCCTTTGAAAGGACAGTTCAGTTCATTCAGTTCATTCAGCTTTCCATCAAAGAAAATAATTTCAATAATAAATAGAGCCCAGAACAACTCAAATTCCCCCATGCAGTGCATCCTTCTTACCCAGACCAGCTATGTGGACTGTTAGGAGAAGAAGGTACAGTAATGTCTCTGCAGCCTCACAATTTTCTCATCTTTTAGGTGATTATGTCCTTTATTGCTAAGGAAGCTATCCCTATGCTTTCTCAATGCTCAGAATGTTGCACAAGCACAATACTCAATTTAAGTGTCTGGCTTTCTCTGCCCTCATAGTTCATGCACTGGGATAAAGAAGGGATTATTCCACTGCTGTAAATACAGTTTCACCACTGCAAAATCAATAAGACAGAAGAGTCAGGCTTCTCTGTCCTTGCTTCAGCAACCATTTTCCACTGTGTTTTATTTTCCTTTTAGGCTGAGTTCATGCTGGTAACTAGCATTCTTTCTCTTTGGGGTGAAGGGCAGGGGAAGAATAAGGAGAATGAAATGAAGGTGTTAATAATGATGACATAAATTATGCCAATATACCTCTCTCCAGACTGGAAATATGAGCCAGGAGGTGATCTGTCTCCAAAAATCTAATTATTTTTGCCTCGCATTTAAAAGTAGGCTTTTCTAGTGGGATTAGAAAAAAGGAAAAAAAAAAGTAGCAATGGATTTTCAGTGCATGTGCAATACAGATTCCTCAAGCCATTCCTGCACACCAATGTTTCTTGCTTGTATGATTTAAGTATTCTTCCTTAGATACTAAAGTGTCAACAGGTGTAATCAAGTGTAGGGAGTCATGTTGAGAGAGAGCCTTGCTGTGACAGAGCAGAGGCTTCCTACTGAAGAACCAGCACATGCAAAGCTCTGCAAACAGCAGAATTTACTTGGCACCTATGCCCTAGCAAAGCTGACATACCACCTTGTGCATGGGCACAGTGCCATCCCGACAGATGGGGACGATTGCAAGCAGCCAAGAGACCATGTCTGAGCATCAAATATGTTTGTGCAGGGCAGGATTCCCAGCTAGAAATGTCAAACCAGCTGTTTGTCCTGAGTTTTGTGTGCCTACAGGTTAGGTGGTATATGCCTTTGTTAATTTATCACTGAGCTTGATTAATTTTTTAAGAGTTTCTGCTATAGCGGCCAGTGGTTGTGGTTTCAGACTAATGTTGTATGCAAAGAAGCAAAATCAGTCTCTTCTCTTTTTAGATTGCTCATGACAAGACTGAAAAGAGTGTCACAATAGGTTGGAAGAGTTTGTCCTAAGGAAGTATCCCATTATGTGCCTTCTGGAGTTCCCTAAGATATTTTCCTAAATATTGTCTTACAATATTTGGTATTAGTTCATCTCAAAACCAGCATCTTTAAGCTTTCATACTCAAAACCATTAAGAACTGCAAGAGTTATTTCAAACTGTTTGCCCTGTTCACAAGATAACATATCAAAAAGCAATGAGGTCTGAAAAATATGAAAAATGGCAGATCTCTAAAATTATACTGTCTCAACTTTTCTCTAACTGTAAGAATACCTACAGCTTCCATTTTCATAAGAACAAAATTTATTCTTTGTCACTAGGTAGAGGAGCTACAATGAATTGTTACTTTTAAAATAAATCTACTCTTTCATCATTTCTTAACCTTCTCTTTCAGAACTGATTTCAGACACGACTATACTATGACTACTATTATACAAACACAATTTTTATAATTCCTTTTTGTAACACCTTAGTCTCTATGACTTTAGTGAGTAACTTCATAATGACAGCGAAGTGATTCCTTTTTGTTTCAGGCTGAAAAGATTGCCTTTCCACTGGCACTATTATAATCACTAGTTTTTGGGATTATTATAGCTCCAAGTGCAGCACAAGCTAGTACTTCATAAGTATTTTTAAATGTCTGCTATATCTACTGCCTCAACCCACAGTCTTTAAGTATTTACCCATGTCAGACTAACTACTGAATTCCTTTATATTTATTAATAAAAAAAAAATTGAAAATAAAGCTGTGCCTCAAAGACTTGTTTCACTATAAAATCTTGTAGAAACATTGACCTCACATAAAAGGTGTAATTTTAGAACACAGAGGGCATTCTGCATTGTAATGTATGGAATGAGGTTAAGACTTTCATACCCAAGCTTCTAAAAATGTGTACTCCAGCAAAAGACCTGCCTTCCTTTTCTTTGTCAGGTGACACTTGTTCCCTCTGTAAAATCTTTCAGAAGGACTATGCTGACCTTGAGCAGCAATAGAGAACTGCATTTCTTAGGGGAGATACAGACTGTGCTGACAACTCAATCTACTGCTTGCATAAGTGCTATATAGATTACCAAGGGGACAATGTTTAGACCAGGGGATGAATGCATGGCAAACATTATAGTTTCTGAATGAAGAATGTTGGAGTTGACAGACAGTAAGAGATCATGAAATTCAGATCTATGTGGCTTAATCTGCTGCAAAAATACCTCTATGACAACACGCCTCGAGAGACTCATGCACCAGACTCTTCGAACAGAAGGTTGAGTAAGCAACCTCACATTCTTATTCAGAAAATAAAAGCTTAGTGGAGGGAAAAAAAAAAAAAATCAAAAACAAAAACAAACCACAAGTTAATCCAAATCATAAAAATTATATGGGGATTAGAAATCACTTTGCTTTCTGTCTCCTCGCTTCAATGGAAAGCTTTGACTTCCCCTGTCAATATATACTGCCAAAAATGCACACAGCTATCAAGACATATGCTGAATGTATGGTTGATTGTTAACTCTTTTGATAATTGTGGCACATTATTCAACTGGAATTTTGGTAACAGTTTTATATTTTAAAAGGATACCATGATCCAGCTTGTCTGTAGTTTCTTTCCCTAACCTGCTTGTCATCTTCCATTCCCCCTCCTGACAGCATGATATTTCTCCAGTGTATAATGCAGAGCTCTCCAGCCCACTGCTGTAACTATAGCTGCCTGTGGTAAATGTAGTTACACCAGTATAAAACCACTGAGAGTGAAGAACCACATGTCTGCCTTTCACTCCCAGGAGTAACACTACAGTTCAGGTAGCATCCTTAAGTTACCATCTCACCAATCCTTCCAGATGGACACAGGGTCTAGAGGCAAAGGATATTGATGTCCTCCCAACTCTCATAATGATACTAAACACACAAGCCAAAGGAGGGTGGACAATAGTAATTACAGCTTTTCCACGACTAAACATCTGGAGATGCAATCATGTCAACAAGACTAGGTAAAACATTCTGAGGTTATTTCTCTGTTTGTTTGTTTTAACCAGAATGTACAGAATAGTTAAAACAACAAAAAACAAAACAAACAAAAAATCCAAACAAAACAAAACAAACAAACGAACAAAAAAACTGACTAACAAGATGCTAAAGACCTAGTCTTGCAGATTTGGATATGTGTTGAAGGCATTGTGGTAAAACAAAGAGGCTAAAACAATTTGGCAGTAAATATAAAAAACAGAGTGGGCCACATCACCCTACGAGGCTCTGTCAGAGTTGGTAGAGAGCAGAGAAGAGGCAAATTGGGTCCATAAGCACTGTTAGAGCAATTCTTTACAGGATCAGAGCAGAGTGCTGCAACAGAACTGAATGAAATGCCAACGGAAAAATATTTAGGAATCAACTGATTTGAAACAGAATCTAGCCAGAACTTCTTAAAACATTTCTGTTAACATTCAGGAAGTTGCTGACTATACATAGACGTATACAAGACGTATAAATTAAAAATTGAAGAAAATATTTCCTCATCCTGTTACACACTACATTATCCATTTTTGTTGAGCTCTTGATTACTTCAAGAGAATGAAGATGTGGAACAGCAGAAAACAAACATAACAGAGGAAAAAACTAAAAATAGTTCTGGTGGTTGAAGCTCACAACGTTTCTGGATGAATAAGATTTTTGCCATTCCTAGTAAAGTGCCACGGGCTCTGCCCTGAGCTGAGAGCTCAGGTCTCAGGCCTGGCCTGGGCTCACCTAGGCCAGAGCTGGGCTGAGCTGGTTTTAGGATCTGCCTCAGTCCAAGTGCCTCCTCTGCCTGAGCCTGAGCTCTGCTGGTGCCTCCGTGGGAAGGGTCTGGCAAACCCAGGGAGCTGCTGCCCAACAAACAAGAGCCCCTGTGGGGCTGAGGTTGGGGAGACTGTGGGGCCATGTTCACACTCAGCTGGGAGCAGCCAGAAGGCAGCAGCGTGGAGCAAGGAAACGTGAAAATACACACAAGTACCAGGACTAAAAATTAAGACACCTCCACCATTAATGTCACCCTTCTTTTAGCAAAGACCTCCACACACTGACACCTCATTAAAAACTCACCAGCACCTGCAATTCTTCTTGAGAAAAGCTGGAAGTCTTAACCTTGAAACCTAAAAGGACACTGAAAGGGAGTGCCAGGGAAAAAGGTAGATACTAGGAAAGTTTTGGGGATTAGTTTGGGGATTTTTTGGTAAATAAACTGGTAAGTCTTTTCTGTGTTAGAGAATTTGGACTATTGGACTGTCAAAACATTAATTGAACTAACAATAAATCCTTAGCTACATAGATACAGTGAATTCTTCCTTGCCCAATACTAGGACTTGGCGTGTAACAAGAGTGCGCAGAATAGAGATGAAAGAGAACAACTGCTTTGAAATTCATGTTTATTAGTAACACCACCCAGCTGTGTCAGTGCAAGGCACAAACACCATCCTGAAGTTGTGCTAGGAAATGAGTTACTCACTTCACTGTGAACCCTGCTGATGCACAGTAACATTGGTATGTCTGAGGGGTGGCAGGAACAAGTCCTTTACTTGGGATGTTTGTAAGCAGTAAAAACACAGCATCACCCAGAGAGTCCAGGAAATTAAAAGTATGTTGCAGGTATTTTAAGTGGATTCTTTTTTTTCATAGGTCTTCTCTGTTTTATATACATTTACCTATAAATGGCTTTTGCAGTGAATTTTTACAGCCACATCTTAGGCAATACTTCTGTGGATAAATGGTTAAGAGCTATTTTTCCATAAATTAGTGAGAGAGAAAACCCATTAAATTTGTCATCAGGCTTCAAAAGGGTGCTATTTTCAAGCAGTACAAATTGTGACTGGCTCAGCACCATATGGTATTTAATTTTCTTTAATGTATGCATGTGCACAAATTGCATTTAGGCAACTGGAATGCTTCAGTCTGAAGATAATTCTACCTACACACTAACAGGTAGAAAGCAAAAGTCTCTGACAATATCTGAATCATTTCAAAAGATGGACTTTTTATTCATGTACCATTCAAGTAAACATGAAGAAATGATAAGAGCTAGGGTCTTGGATAGATCTGAGATGTTATTGCTGAACCATGGCTTGATTAAAAAAAAAAAAAGCTCAGAATAACCATCTTCCTGGATTTTTACTATATACAGCTTTCATGGAAAACTGATGAGTTGCTCCCACTAAGAATAATGTCTGTATTGTACCCTGACATAGTAACATGAAACAATGTGGTACAAATTTAGGAGAAATCTGTGAGATCTTTTTCTACTTTGGGTACAACTATTCTGTAAATATTTGCACTGTATTTCCTCCCTGTTGTTCTTTGAAAGTTTTAGGAAGTAAAACACAGTATCAAGATCTTAAGCAGGGCTATGGATCCTGCTTCACTGTCTATACAACTATACCCTCATGCACCATCTGAGGGTATGCTTGACACTATTTAAGTGTGAATATATGAACTGACTATATGATTTCTATCTACTTCATTTTAAAACCACCTTTTTGTTTGCCTTATTCCTTAATAATGATTGGAAACCAACCAGTTAAAACTGCACTCTGAAGCATGTTTTAGAAAAGACATAGTCTGCTTTTAGAGAAGTTATATTAGCTTAGATATTCAGAAATCACTACTGTGATAAAATTATATTGCTGACTTGAGAAGGAGGATCAAGGCTGACATGGAGCAATGCCAGCTGAACCCATGATTGCCCCTTTCAACAACTTGAATGCCAGTTACCCAGTCACAAAGTGAAAGCCAGGAAGAGAATCAGAATTTGGTCAGAAAAAAAAATATATTAGACATGGACATTTGATATGTTATACAGTGATAAAATGGAGAGGACACAATTAATGTGAGAGAAAAAAAAAAAAGCTCTGCTTTGCACTTAGGATAGTGCCCACTGCAGCTGTCACACACACACACACACACAAAACTTAAGACAGAGAAGAATAAAATGACACCCATCGGTGGAATGCAAATGATACATTAGACAGCTGGAATGAATGGAAATTTTAAATGTAGGCACAGCACTCCTATTAGAAGCTGCAAGCCTGTGAGAAATGGCCAAAATAAGAATAATGTGCTCTGCCCTGTCAGTTAGCCAAGAGTAGACTCCTTCCTTTCAAGCTCTGAAAGGGATATGGTCTAGAAATATAAGGGAATTCTGTTCAAAGTTTGTTCAATCAGCAATGATTAGCAGTTGACCTTGAACCTTCCATTTACATAGGCCATTTTATGAATACAATTTGGAGGAGAAGCTAGACTTCACCTTTCCTTATAGCTATGAACACTTAGATATCATTGCATATAGAAAAACTCATTTTCTTGAAATATAAAATGTTCTGTTATTAACATATACTTGGGATGGAAGTTAGCATTATGCTGTTGAATATGATTACCTTAGTACTGTGTATAAAATCAAAGCCAATAAATCACTGAGACAAGATGGGCTATTTAAGTAGGTTGATTTCTCTGAGATGATGAGAGACAGTCCATAAACTTATTGCATCTGAATTGAAAAGTAGGAAGAGGATCACAAACATACAATAGTCAACTAATGTGGCAGATTTTACACTAAAACTAATGAGGGATACGTACATATCTTTCGTAAGCCCGGCTGTGGGCAGTTATGTCCAGCAGAAAGCTAATGACAAGCAGCCAAGGAGAAATAGATAAAAGGTGGGAGACTCAGCATAATGGTTTGCAAAGTGGATATACATATAAATCTTTACAGAAAAAAAAAATGTCCTATGTGCATTTGAGGATCAAGATAAACAATGAATGTGATATCAGTTACCTTTCTCAGAAATTCTTAGTAGTTTCTTAAGTTAGGTTGGAATACTTCAGGTTCATTAATCTGAAACCAAAATAATATAACCTTAATAACAGACATTAAAAATATTTTGAGGTACATTGAAATATAAAACAACGTAAGTGTATGCAATAAACTCTTTATCCTTTCTGTTTATTCAAGTTTCATAATATTTGCTATACTTAAAATCTCCTGGAATCATCTGATCACTTGGAACTTCACCATTTGCTAAAAATAAGTAGAAGTTATATGATTATGAAGAAAAGCCAAGACAAAGAATAAATAACCAAGTACACATTAAGAGCTTACAGATTATAAACTCTTATAATCATTGTAATAGTAAAGCAGAGTTAAAAAAATTCCGAACTCAGCTAGCAAAACAAATCAAGTGCCTTTCATATCCTTCTTGCAGTCCTTTGGGAACAAAGATTGAAATAGGGATTCTGTACTGACATACATAGCACATTGAGATATAAAGGAGAACTCAAGATAAAATAATTTTGCGGAAGTCGAATATATTATTTTAACTGATGCTCGCCATAAAAGGAACAGAGATGGTCCCCATCTAGAATCCCTTGACAGGCCTGGGGATGGAGGGAACCAGGAGAGGTTATACCTGAAGTACATGAAGTGGTTATTCTGGAACATGGTTATACACAAAGAGGCAAAATTAGTGTCAGCAACTCACCAGAACTAGGTGGTATTCACCTAAGAGTTCAGATGAACTCCATGATAAAATAGGGGAATTACTAAATGTAGCATGTAACCTCTCACTGAAAGCTCAATACCTGAAGGCTAAGGGATAGCAGTCATGATACCGATCTTCAAAAAAAAAAAATCCTCAAAAAACCAAACAAACAAAAACAAAACTCAAAATACCTTCCATACCAAGCAAATCTGTAAAGAGCATAGGAAAGCATAAATTACTTAATACCTCTGCAAATATGTTTGTGAAAAATTAAATCCAGAAACTTGTGTGAAAATAAATTCTGCCTCAGAAATATACTGATACTCTTTGACAAAGTCAACCATCACAGAGATAGCAGTGATTAAGTCAGTATAGGCTGTCTGGATTTCCAAAAGACTTTTCACTGCAGAGTCTTGAGGAAAACAAACAGCCGTCAAATTAGTGCAGGGGATCCTTACATGGACAAATGTAATGAATAAATCATTAGAATATTAGAAATGGAAAGCAGAAGTGCAATGTTAATTCCTGTAGTGCAGGGAGATCAGTAGTGGAGTTCTGTGCAATGAAACACCTTCAAAAGTAGCCTGGTAAGGACATTGAAGTAGTGATTGTTCTTCTGATGATGCAAAGTAATTCAAGATACTAAGGATGATGGCAGAATGTGAAGGATGTTACAAAACTAGTAAGTGGATATACAAATGGCAGATTAAATTCAGTGCAAATAGGTGTAAATTGATACACAGGGAAAGGCAATCCTAGATTCACATACAAAACGAGAAGCTTTCAGCTGACCAATAGCACTCAGAAGCAAAACTGGGGTTATTATAAACCTCAACAACCTGCAATACTGTGCAACAAAGTCATGTGGTACTCTATTTAGCACATTTAGGAAAGCAATACCTCACATGCTTTCTCTACTAGTAACTCCCTACGCTCAGAAGACCTGCTTCTGTTACAGGTTGCAGCATGCAAAAGAAATTATTTTGAAAATCGCTGAAACATTACCTTTTTTTAAGGAAACATGCAATAGCAGATCTAAGAGCTTAAGGGAAGGATGGGACTTTTTAAAAAGGCTCATAGTGGTAGAGGCCAAGACCTGTTTTCTTTAATATGTACCTAACTCAAGACTCAAATAAGAAATAAAAGCATGCTCAGCAGAGACTGGCAGGCCAAAAAAGTCTTGAGTTAATGATTCTTTGATTTAAATAATCATGGATCATCTTTAAAGAAACTGTGTCTTAAAGAAATCTGAAGAAAAAACCAACTCTTCCAGTAAAAATGACATCACATCACCAAGAACATTAATTTACTGGAAATAAACAGATTCTCCTCAGAGAGGCTACTGTGCAGAAGACTCAGAAAACATTAAAGTAGCTAGTACTGTTCTCTGAAATGTATAGCAAAATGTGTAGTCAGCATTTTATACTGTAAAATGCATCAGAGGCCTGAGAAAGAAATGTCAGAAGATGGAGATACAGATCAGTATCAAAGCAGCAATAGAGGTATCGCTCTTGTTAAACAATTTCCTACTTTTGTACCTTAAATTGTGTGATGTTTTTATCTTGGTGTTGCTTTTTTTTTTTTTGTGACTGGCGAAAAAAAAGAAGAGTGAAATAAATGGAAATAATGTTATCTAAAATATCATCCTTAAAAGCAGATTTACAGGCTGTTTGATTTTCCAGATTTCAGAGATGGTTTCTTGTCTTTCATTTGCCTCTCAGTTTTCCTTTTATAGGAATTTAAACCTGTATAAATATGAGCAAAAATAACTAAATCTATCTAATAAGTTGGTAGACTTTTGTAGAATAGCTTCCCACTGGCAAAATATCCTCTTTAACAACAAGCTGTATGTATCAAAGTCACCAAGCCTCACGTACTGCAGGGTTTATCACTAAAGACATACGCAGAGATCTTTAGAATATTATCCTGATAGTGAACGAGAATATTCTAATTATATTCTCTATAAAGGGTCACAAACTTCATACTCACCAAAGGCAACTTCAGACATAAGCCTCCTAGGCTTGAATTTAAAGGAGAACTCAGAATTACAGAAGTTACACCTCTTCCAATTCTGTTTAGAATTAATTATGTCTAATTACAGAGGGATCTCAAAGTAGGTGTGTGCTTTGTGTCTAATACAGTGAGATCTACTTTAAATTTTATATCCTTGATCACAATCCTCATATATAAAAAGGACAGCACAACATGTTGTCAGAAGTGACCACAGCCCACCCAAAGCAAGGATTTGCTGTTTCATTTGAAACCCTGTCAGTATGTGAAAGTCAAAAGAAAAATGAAAAGTACCTAGAAAGCATTCTTCTCATTATCTCAGTGACCTTGCTGAGGATTTCAAATAGTAGAAACAAGGTTTCCACATCCACGTGAATGGCTTAGGGGAAGATAACAGAAAGGAGGACCTGCAAGTATCACTGTCATTGCACACAGTGAGCAAGAAAGTCCTGGAAATGGTAATCCATTGTGTTAGAAACCAACTGAAAATATTCTAGTTAGATGAAATCTTAATACTTAGGAACCACTGTAATCCAAGAAAAGTATTGCGTTTGATCAAAAGCAGGTCCTTTTCTCATCTACACCTAGGAGAAAAGCATATAAAACACATAACAAAGTGCATGGGGAAAAAAAAGTGCCAAGTTTGGAAATACCAAGAATGGCATGCTCATGTTTAGAGTTCCTGCTGAAAAGAGTCTAAGAAGAAAATAGTGAAGGAACTCTAATTGAATTTGAAAAAAAAAGGTGTCACAAAAACGTCACTGAGTCAAACACACGGTTTAACAGTTTCATCAAAATTAGGAAGAGAAATGGCAGATAAGAAATTCTGCATTAACAAGCACTCACAAGAGCATATCAGGTTTATCTTGAGGTAGCATCATCCTGTCTGCACACTGGTTGATATACACCAACAAGCTGATAAAAACATTTTTACTGAGAACAAGGACAGGTCCTGGCAAGCCAGATTACATAATCAGCTGAGCTGAGCAATTTCAAACACTATACAGTAGCTACAAGATTATCCATTTACCTGTTGCAATAAAAACAGGGAATGTTTTAATAAAAGAACAAAGAAATACTTGCAGATATTTCGTACAGCCACTTGATGACGTGATAATGATAAAAGCATTCAAATACATGGGATACATACATTCATCAGGTCATTTAAGAACATATTGAAACTGTAGCTGACAGGAAAACCATCCCAGAAATGTGTAGAAGATCCTTGAAAACTTGCACTGGTGAAACAGCTCTAACTGCTCCTATAAAATAACTGTTTTGTGAGACCACAGCTTTGCAGCAGTCATGTAAAAAATGACAAAGTATTGCAGAAAATAAAGACAACACTCTGAAATGTCCCAGTACTCACATTTAATGTTCCTACTAAGCCAGTCACCACTCAAGCAAACAAGATCAAATATGATTTAGAAGCCTGTCTCTAAGTGTAAGCTTTGATTCATACGCCTTTTGTACTATGACAGAGAGAAAAGAAAATGATGCACAAATTGAGAGGAGTCCATCAGCACTTTGTGTTTGCCACAATGATATTTCATAAATTTGCATATGTGTTAAATCACACACAATGATAGATGATAATCTTAAAGCATTTTGAAAGAACATTTAACTGCTATTTCAGATATGTCTTTTGCAGCAATAGATTTGAAATCTCACGTAATCCAGAAACCTTAATTGCAAATAAAATAATCCAGAGTAATACAGGAATCAGATATAAAATTCCTTCAGAAAAAGTAATCTATGTCATTGAGTCAATCCCTGTACTTATTTCAGATCTGTTCTACAAATAAAGGTGCAAGATGACCATGTTGAGAAACCCTGACATCAATTGTATTTGACTACGAAACCAACTACGAATTTATAATGAGATTAATTGAAGTCTGAACATTTGTTGCTAGCAATAAAAATTTTTTTACAGAAATCACATTAAAATAACAGAAAAACAAGTCTTGAGATGGATGTATGTGCTGGTCTAGTGTGACTCAGCATACCAAAAAATTTCTGCATGAGATATTTATGGTCTCAAAAGGTTCTTATCTGTCCTGTTACACAAGATAGCTGAAGGGTTTTTTGTCTGTTTCATTGAGGTTTTTTGTTCTTTTGTTGGTTGTTGTTGCTGGTGTTGTTTTACTTTGGAACATAAACACCCATTTAAGGATATTTTTTTTTCCATTTTCCAAAACTTTAGTCTCTCCCTGACATGTCAATCCATTCTGCCATTGCCGGAGTGTTCTGTCTTCAACACATGGCATCCCAAAATAGGTATTGAGTGATCTCCTTCTGCAAGCAGAGAAATGCTTGACTTTGAATTATTTCAGAACAAGAAAATCCATCATGGATACTCTCAACCTAATGAAATGACTGAAAGACTGTTCAGATGGTACAACCTATGATTTGCAATATGGCTGCAGCAGACAGCAGAATTATTCTGGTTCTTTTAAAGCTGGCAAATTTAATAGGACAGGCAGGAAACACTATCCTGCAGTCATTGGTTGATAGGAGACTGAACAATGCTTTTCTCCTGTTATGCCTTTGACCCACTGAGTCCAAAGAGCTCATGGTGGGTTAAAGTACTTATAGTAAAGACTGCAGTGACAATGTGACTAGACAGCAAAGCTACAGTCTCTTTCATCCTAAAGATTAAATATGTATGGAAACAATATACATAACTGATGGTTCTGAAGGTCACAGCTGAGAGGCAAAAGGTACATATCCACAAACTGGCAGATGAGTCCAGGACAAATTAGGACAGTAAGAAATACACGAGAAGTGCTTGTGTCTGAGGAGTGAGATGATCAGGTGAGTATCACAATGGAACATTAACAGCATTTGAGGAAAATCAAGAATTACGTGTGTTTGCCAGCTTAATATGAAGAATTGCTGGACATCTGGAGCAGTTTGGCTCTGTTATTTCCTTTTGAGAGCTAGTAATCATAATTATGTCCTAATTAATATAAAAATTTCCTCATGCCTCAGGTGAAGATATGGAGAAGCTGTTTAACAGGAGGGTATTTAGGAACAGAGAAAGGAAATCCAGTACATTGTCCTACATTTTCTTTAAAAATAGCTATGTGTAATCACCAGAATACTACTGTTGGGAGAAACGTCTCACATGATTTAGGTGCTGACTGAGTCTTCCGCATTGCAGTACTGTTAAAAGGTATTACTGTCTGCCATCTAATAGGGAGCTCTGGTCTAAACTTAAATAGCCTTGGTGTCATTATGAGTTGCTCACACAGTGAAGGTATGACATTTAGAAGCAGACAGTTTCTCTTTCTTCTTCTGTGTAACTGCTGGCAAGTCTGGAAACTGCTGCCATAGGGAGATACCACAATGTGCAGATACCATAATTATAAAAAAAAACATGCCTTCATTTCTTCCTGAAGGACTTTATTAGCTTATTTAATAGTACTAGTACCATCAAAACAGAGAGCTGTGATTCCAGATGCCTGCTCTATGCCACTTCCACTTGGGCTAAAGGAATGGCTTTCCATCAGTGACAACAGCACAGTACTTTCAAAAATGCTACCATATTCTCTATGGCATAATTTGGGATATTTTATGGCCTTTAATGAATGAAAACACAAACATGCTTTCAAATACTTTGTAAGCAACTGGAAACATGAACTTTCCACAGCCAAGCAAAAGTATTGGAGATGTCATCTGTGGAGGTGGGGAAAGACAAGAGGATAAAAGATAACATTATTAAAAAAAAGAAAAATATAAAGGCTAGTGAGAGGGGGAGAGAAGGAGAAGGAGGGCAGGAATTGGATGGTGCTCCAGGATCTGTGGCAGACAGTAAAGAAAAATATTTAGAGGTGTCAGAGAAGTAAAGGTGTCTCCAGTGACAGGTTCATTTGAATTTTACAATAGGGTCTCTGTAGACAGTTAAGTAAGGAGATGCTGAGGAATACAGTGGGGAAAAGTTAAGGACGAAAAGAAATGATTAGGATGGATATACCTTTTAATATCACGAGCACTGGAAGGCTAGCACAAGTTTTCTGCCATTTTAAGCAGTAAGTGCTCTGTGCCAGTCAGCCATGTTTTGAGATTAAGTTCCTGTAAAAGCAATTATTTAAGTCTATATGAGGGTGTTATTGCACATTCACAAGAAGAATTCAAACTATTCCTTCTAAGAAAGAAAGGTCAGTGTTTGAGATATAAAGTGGTTCTACAAAAAGGTCTGATTTCTTAGACTGATTGTCTCGTCATACAGGTTACTTGTGACACCTGGGTTTGGAAGCTGGCACTAACTCTGTGGTCATGGGCTTGCTTCAAAATTCATACATGATGCGAATGCAGAACTAGCACACAGACTAGGGAAGCTAGTTACACAAGTTGTCCTTGGAGACCAGGTTGTGGGAAATCAGCTTGGATTGCAGTGTTTCATGAGGCTTTTCATGTCTGTCCCTGTTAGGAAGGAAGATTGCCTCAGGGAGTTGATCATGGAGTCATGAAATCTACAGAACAGAACAGAACAGAATATTTCATTTGAAAGGGTTGATCCTACAACAATCATCTAGTCCAACTGCCTGACTAACTCAGAGCTGACCAAGATAAAGCATGTTATTAAGGGCATTGTCCAAATGCCTCTTAAACAGTGAGGGAATCGACCATCTCTCTAGGAAGCCTGTTCCAGTGTTTGGCAAACTTCTCAGTAAATAAACGCTTCCTAATGTCCAGTCTAAACCTCTCCTGCTGCAGCTTTGACCCCTTCCCATGGGTCCTACCACTGGATACCAGGGATAAGAGCTCAGCACCTCCCTCTCCCCTTGTCCTCCTCAGGAAGCTGTGGAAAGTAATGAGGTCACCTCTCAGCCTCCTTTTCTCCAGCTGCTGACCAGTTGGTTACGCTGTGTTTGATATACCCCAGGATGCGCTTTGCCCTCTTGGCTGCCAGGGCACACACTGCTGACTCAACATGGAGCCTGCTGCCAACCAGCACCCCCAGATGCCTTCCTACGGGACTGCTCTCCAGCCACTCCTCTGCCAATCTAAGCTGGTGCTGGGCATTACTCCATCCTAGAAAACCTTCCTGGCAGTGGTGGGATTTGAACCCACATGCCCCTAGACACTGGAGCCTTAATGCAGCACCTTCGACCACTCGGCCACGCTACCCTAGTGGTGATAGCCTCTCCAGCAACTATAGCTTCCAACTAAATTTCAACTTTTCACAGTGTATTTTGAAACAAATATTCCCCATCCAATACTTAAACACAGTAAGATAAAGGACCAATAATGTTTTTTTCTATAGGCAGAGGTAAACACTCCTTAAAGCGCACCACATATTTCTGGTCTCCTCATCACCTGTCAGGGAACATCAGCTGGAAAGTTCTACAAATATCTCCTTGCCTACGAACCTGTGATCTTTTCCTAAGAAAAGAAAGGGTGATGGTATATTTTTGGGAGGAATGTGTGTCGACATTGCACTCAAGTTTATGTTTTTATATTTTTGGAGTGTACCAAGACTGGGGCAATGAAACACCTGCCCCTTCATGCAAATGCATGAAGTTACAAACATGTATTGACATGGTAGAAGGTCAACTGCAACAACTGCAAGATGTTGCTCCTTGGAGTTGAGTACCATCTACAGAAAATAATGGGACCAAATGATCAGAGGGACTGTTTTTTCAGTGTTAATTTCTGTTATTCTATGTAATCTACCAGAGTCTGCCAATTGTGTCCTCACATGTTTTTGTTAAAGTTCCTTTGGCTGTCTTAGCTTTTAAGTACATGCATTTATCCATATATCTAATTACCCAAATTAAAGGATGTGTATTAAAATATTTTCCACCCTTGCTTGTGCATCAGTCAATGTACATACAGTGGTTTGAATAGTAGCAGTATTTAAAAGATGCAAATGAAAAGTAAAGGAAGAAAATAGCATTACATAAGGCAAGGCAGAAATGCAGATGAGAGAAGGATTGTTTTTAAGGACACAAATGACTAGGCCATTTCAAGGCCACAACTTTGCCCCACTGCCTGGGATTTTCCACAGAAGCATTCATTGTGGCTTTGTTGACAATGAGATATGAGGATTCAGTCCTTACCTTCATACTTAGCTTTAGTGGATATTCACCCTGCATGAAAAAAAAAAAGTGTCTAATAAGTAATTTCATTTTTTCTGCCTGAATTCTTACATATTTTTCCCATAGTGCTGTTTGTTGCTAGATTAAAAGGTTCTTTAATATCCTGTACTTCCTCCTTGTGAAGATAGTTAGAAACTATGATCAAATAACCTCTCAGTCCTCTTTTTGTTGAGATAAACACATTGATATTTTAAAGGCTCTCAGTTAACACTACTTTTTGTGTCTCTGAAGGTTTCTGACATTCTACAATTTTCCAACATTTCCTTCCATTGTAAAATATGGTATTAAAACTATAGTACTCTAGTATTCATGTAGTATTCCCCTATAGATCTGTTTCTAGGAAGAGGTGAAAACATCTTTGTCGCTGCTTTGTCTACATGCAGCCAAGGATCATTATAGCTCTTTTTTGCCATTTGTAGTTCTTTCTGAGCATGTCTTTATGAATTATTGCTAAATTGTTTGCTCACTACAGCCTCCCCAGATCAGTTCTTGCTGTATGATTTTTTTTTTCCTAAACATTCCAGAATTATTTTTATTCTTGTATGAATCACAACACCCATCAAAACACATTTTAATTCTATTTTTTATGAAACTTTATTTTCTAGAAATACAATTTTTACATAACCGATTGCAATTTTTTTTTTTTTTTTCTGTCTTTCATTCTTTTACTGTGTAGAGTTCTCGGAGAGAGTGTTGTTGGAGATTCAAAGCTCCAATGGCCTTGGAGAGATTTCTATTTAAATAGTAAAATTTGGAGGGCAATAGTCATTTTACATATGTGTTACTGTAACTACTGGTGCCACAGGAAATATATATATATATTACAACAGTATATCTAGAACTGTGCAAAATACAGAGAAGAGTGTGGTCTCAAAATTTACTTTGATCAACTCAAGGTTTTTGCAGCACTGTACTTATCTTGCATTGCCTTGACTGTCAATACATCACTGGTTTTATGTTCTTAAAGCAGCAAGAATGAAGAAGCTCAGAAATGGCATTAGAATTCCAATTGGTGTTTCTTCCAGTACTATTCAGCATAAGTACTTGAAACAGACTATTGTATTTTTATATACTCTGTAGCATTTCTTTCAAGGGGCAACTTTCAATTCACTTATAATTGTGTAGGTTATAAATTATAGTCTGCATTTCTTCTATCAAAATGCACAGCTAGTGATATTTGGCTGTAAAGAAATATATCCTTAGGCAATGAATATAGTCAGAAATTACAAGATGAATTTAACCAAGAAGAGAAAGATTCCATATTGATGTAGTACATAAATTTTCGAGTGTGGGACAATGGCCCCCATTTATTAACATTTTATCTCCATATTGAAATGCCTGACCTTGCTTCAGCAGTTTTATGGCTAGCAAGATCTCTGGAAGTTCAATTTTTCCCTCTA
Source organism: Caloenas nicobarica (assembly GCF_036013445.1). Lineage (NCBI taxonomy): Eukaryota > Metazoa > Chordata > Aves > Columbiformes > Columbidae > Caloenas > Caloenas nicobarica. The sequence goes on from NC_088245.1 coordinate 18,326,069, forward strand.
GAAAAAGAAAGCAGCTATGTTGATGGGAATAAATACAACTCAGATGTAATTCTTCTGGTTTTGTTCAGATGTACTAAAAAGATGAATACCTCTATAGCATAACAATTCAGATAATAAAAAGACCAACTGTCATAAAAGTAGGGAGAGGATAGATACTGATATTATACACAAGTGAAACAGTGAAAGTAATTTTTTAGTTATTTGGATGTCTAAAGTCACAGGTAAAGATTGCTTACTGTTCTACATTTCTCAGAACAGCTGGGCAGGTATGCAGCAAAACCTTGGGACAACCAGTGGTACTGCAAGTGAAAATTAGAAATCTAAGTTCAGGAAACAAATTCAGGAAAAAAAAAGCCTCACATGCTTAAGATCTTGAAATGCTTAATACTTGAGGCAGTTATTTATCAAGATCAATTCCCAGGGCCTTTCATCTATTTTAAATTGCAAACCTCACTGAATTAAAGACCAAATAACTATGAGAGCAAGGGTAAGAACTGCCAGAAACCCATTTCCAGGAAGGTGCTGGGTGTTTCAGAGCTTGAAGCGGCAGCAGGACTCTGACAGACTGAATCTTGGTCCTAGAGGAATGTAACCTCTGCTCTAGGTAGATACCTAAGCTCTGCTGGAAAGAGAGTCTCAGATGCTCTTTGCCAATTCAGACAAGCTGCATGTCAGAGCTTTACTGTCCTGCATATGATGTATCTAGAGCATTGATGCCTAGTTTAGCATGTTACGAATTGCTCTTCTAGAAATGGGTGCCTGACTTCTGAAGCATCGTATGTCTGCCCACAGGTCTTGAAAGCCACATAGGCACCTTAAAAATAATAAAAAGAAAATCTAAAACAAAACAAAAGATAACAGTATCATAAAGCTACTAGTCCCAACATCACATAGAAAGGAAAATAAATTTGATATTATGTCTGAAAATTCAGAGCAACTGCTCTTTACCAGGGAAGAAAAGCTCTACTTTTATATAGAAAGTTAATTTAGCATCACCACCTGACAGATGGACTCCCCAGCAGGGACTTAGTCTTCTTTTTTCCCTCCTGTTTGACAGACCCACACAGTTTTAGAAAGTCTGAGACAGTGAGAGGTGAGTATACTTTCAGGATGAAACAGAGGGCCAGTTTCAAGGCAAACCAGTATAGAGGCAACTTTATAAATCAAACCATGACAGATTAACCAATGGGATTTTTTATTTTTAAGTGACCTGTGTTAAAAAAATAACGGAAGAGATTGGTTTCATTTCTGCAAAGTGAAAAATGTCTGAAAGGATGCAGAATTGTGTACTCCCAGCACCCCATTGTTCCTTTGGCCTTGCTCCATCCAATGACTACTTTCTTTAAACAGAAGCAAAAGATCAGACTGTTTAAGGATCCTTTAAATCTGTGTTTGACACATAAATGTGAGACTTTTATTAGTCCTGAGACTGCCACTGGGAGTGATAATCTATATAATCCTGTTGATGGTAGGCTGTTAAGCAGAATAAATCAGTTTACATAGTCCTCAAAAATCAGAATTTTAGAGTGTGAGAGGCTGCATATGAGGCAGAAGCAGGAAGCCAGGACAAGAACACAGAAATGCCATTGCACAGGGAGAGGGAAGAAAGAGCATGGTTCACAAGAAGAACTAGAAGTCCCTGAAAATTACACTTCCAGAAGCTGCCATCTGGTTATTAGCATTCCACTGACCTAGTAAGAGTAATTCCAGTGATAGACTCCACTGAAGGGAAGGTTAGATAGACTAGGACTCTTTAGCATGAAAAACGAGTGTGATAAAAGTCTACACAATCCTGAACAGCACTTAATAGGTGAGCAGAGTACAAAGTTCCTACTTGAGAAAGTGAACAAATTAGACTAAGTGGCAGTTTCAAAATAAGCAAGAAGATACACCACTCTACATTATTATGATGAAGTAAGGG